>NC_056735.1:730684369-730894123 GCF_019279795.1 Protopterus annectens
CTTGGGGTGGGGCGGGACTGTGGATCAGAGATGGTCGTATCTCTCACTAAGGAGATCCACCTTTGTGGTGATGGAGAGCACTGTCTGTCTCCTGACTCAGACGGTGCTTACCTCTTCTGATCCTCTGTCTACATCTCTCCCATCTCTGCATCTGGAGTCTCAACTATCCCCTCCACAGGGACAGGCACTACAGAAAACCCAGGCTTACAATCAGTGTAGCCCCGCTTCTGACACCTCCCCAGAGTACCCCACTGAGAAGGCCTCTAAGAACAGAACATGAAAGGGGAAGCATTTAGATTCCCAAGAATCTGTCACCGAAGATCTACAGATTTTGATGAGGGTGAAGGGTACACACTCACCTCCTGATAATGTCTCATTCGGAAACATCCTGGACATTCTAAAACAGACAGGTGGCTGGAAGTCCCGTAACCCTTCATCGGAGAAATCTGTACTCTTGCAGGCATCTGGTACTGGTCCATCTACCTCCTGGGTAACTCCACCCACCGACAAGTTCATTAATTTGATCTCATGGCGGGCATGGCAGGATCCAGAAACCATTGAGTTAGACCCCAGAAAACTGGTTAAAACAATGACCGCTCCAGAAGATGAGCAGTTCTGGTCCAAGGGTGTGCTTGCTGATGCCATGGTCATTGTGCCGGCAACTAAGAAGGAACTTGGAGAGGAAAGTTCCTCTGCTCATCCCCCCCAACAAGGAGTCTCAGGTGATGGACAGATTCGGGAAGCATGTCTGTGTTTCAGTGACCTTTGCATTAAGGTCACTGAATTATCTGGCACATTTCATGAGACTACAGAGGAACCTGATTAAGGAACTCTCAGATACTCTCCTCAGGATCAGTTTCTGAAGATGTGAAAAAAGAAGTTATGTACTCACCATAATGTTCCATCTGAGTTGTAGCTTTTCATTTGTCTTCAACTTGTGAGGACACAGATCCGGATGGATGAGTTGGCCACATTTTCCAGCATCAGATCCAAGCTCCAAGCTCCTCCCCTAACCCATGATGCCCCTGTCTCCCTTCTTCCCTCAGACTGAGTTTGCTGCCAACCATAGCATCCTAACCTGACAATGTCTTACCCCTTGGCAAAAATACCCAGACAGCACTATAGGAAAGAACAAATTATGCCAAAGTAAGGGCTATGTCTCTTCTGGCCAGTCAACCACACAGCCCACATAAGGCAGGAGGAAGGAGGGAGGGATGTTTGAAGACAAATGAAAAGCAACAACTCAGATGGAACATTATGGTGAGTACATAACTTCCTTATCTGAAGTTGTTTTCATTTGCTCTTCAACCTGTGGGACAGAGTCCCCAGCTACAAAAACCTGGGAGGCCCTCATGGAAGGATATTCTGGAGCACAGTGGTGCCAAAAGATGCCATGCTTCTGGTATAGGAGATCCAACTTGTAAAGGGAGATGAAAGTATGTGACAATACCCAGGTAGCTGCAGAGCAAGTATCATCCAAAGAGACTCTAGACCAAAAGGCAGCTGAAGTGGCCAAAGATCTAGTAGAATGTGCCTTAACTTGACCTGGCAGAGATCATCCTTTCACTGAATACACCAGAACTATGTAATGAGAGATCCAACGAGCAATGGTGACCTTCGATACAGGTTTCTCTAAAAAGGGCTTAGAGTAGGAAACGATGTTTATTAGACTTATGAAAGTTCTTTGTTCTGTGCAAGTAAAAATGTAATTGCCTCGGAACATTCAGCAGGTGCAATTTATACTCTCCCTTATTCTGAAAATTCAGAAAGAAAACACGGAGACTGATAACCTGATTAATATTTGATTCCGAAGCCACCTTTGGAAGGAAAGAAGGATTAGTCTAGGATTAGCTTGTAAGGATTCTATAGGGTAACTAAATGCTAACTTATTTCATACAGCTAAGCTTTGAATAGCCTCTAAGAAAGTGCATACCTTCCATTTAGCATTTTGCACGTGAGCAACACAAGACAAAAGCCTCCCTATTAGTTATGAAAGAAGCTATACGTGGAAAGTAACTTTACCTGAAGTTCTTGTTTGGTGTACTGCTTAAGGTAAATGTGCCTATTAGTATTGAAATAGTACACATGGTCAGAGTTACATTTTTGCATCACCACTAGTAAAGCTGGATGTGCATATTATTACTCCTGTAAATACTGTACCCCAGGTGCCTACTAGTAAGCTTGCATATAAAACGCCAATATAGTTGGTAGAAGTTGCCTACATTAATACCTCAATCTGAACAATGGCACTACAATATCACTAAGATTCTCCTAGTAGCCTTATGTTTAAAGACTTATCAGGGGCTCTCTTGCAGTGTATTGAGTGTTTGTTTTAACCTACATTTATAGCTTTTAGCAGTACTGAATGAATGTAAATTATTGCCATACCTGCATAATATAACTTCCTGTACTAAGTTTACTTTTTTTCTCTCTCTCTTTCAAAAGTTCCCAGCTCTGCATCCTGCCTATTTCAAATCCAAAACCTAGAGTCTACCTGCCTGCCGGCTACGGACCCCTTTCAAAATAACCTGAACTCTCACTGGACTGCTATCCTAGCACCCTTCCTGTAAAGAAGTAAACATGTATGTGTACGCCCTAAACTGGCAGTAAAGCATAAGCCTGACATTTTTTACTTTTGGTGATTAAAAGCTCGCTTCACAGCCAGGACAACCAACAGCCATAGCCCCCCTCTACCCTGTAGCTAGCATACTTTCTCTTCTCACTAGCACAAGCCCCTTCTCCTCAGTATTTTTTCCCTTCCCAATTCCTTGATCGACCTTTCTCCCAGACAGAACATCCATTGTAATACATAACCTGTCCACTAGGTGGTACCTTTATTTCACGTCAGTCCCACACCTTATTTATTTAGCCCTCTGGCTTACAATATTAATACATCTCAACTCGGTTATTCTAAGCCCTGCTCTTAACATATTCTCAGTTTTAAATCCTACTTTTACAATTATCATCTAGCTATTCTCTAACCTGCTCTATTACTGTATTCCCACTTATCTATACATAACTAAACTTAACTTAATAAACCTCTTCCACTGATTGTTCCTCTCAAGCTCCTTCCTTCTTTTGTGTCTACCCGTTCCGTTCGCCCTGTGGGCTCACTCCGCTCCCCTACCCCCATATCCTACCCACCCCCAGGTGTCCTACCTTTATTCATCACATACCCTTCCCTCCTACCTAATTACCCAATAACAGCTCCTTCCTCTTCCCCCTCCCTCTCCCCCCAACATAGGAATATTCCCTCCCCTTTCCTCCCAATCACTACCTTCTCACTTAAACTCTCTTCACTTCTTCCTCACTCCATAAACAAAGCCCTTTTCTCTCTCCTCCTATACCTTTCACTGCTTCACAGACATCCTCCTTTCTCCTTATCCTCTTATACCATTCTCCTTTTTTTCAATATGCATTTCTTAAGTCACCACTCTCTCTACACCCCTTGCTTTCTCCTTTTCTTCCTAATCCCTCTCTACTACACCAGCTTGTTCTCCTTCATTGCTTATGTAATATTACCTACAAAAATAACCTCCTCACAACCCCACCTTCAGCTACAACCCTTCTCACATTTCTAATCAATTTCTTCCTCACTTATACAGCCCAACCCACTTCACCTATTCCACCTTAAAATCTTTTCCTCTACAATTAAGATACTGTCTCCTAAACTACTCCTGGATTTTCCGAAACACATCATTTAAACTCAAATGGCTAAAGGATACCTCCAACAATCTAGCCCTTGCTGGAGATATCCACTCCAACCCTGGTCCTAGTCCCCCCTACTAGCAACACCTACCCCCTACCTCCTCCCATATACCCTAAAAATCTTTACCATGAACACCCAGAGTCTTAACAACAAAGATCACCTTCAAGCTTGGCTATGCCACAACCCACCAGACATCTTAGCAATCTCTGAAACTTGGTCAAACCCCATATCTCAGATGCTGAGATCCTACCCACAGGATTCAATATTCTCAGAAATAACTGACCAAATAAGAAAGGAGGTGGCTCTACATTAGTATACCCCAACCTAATACCCCTCCGAACTCCAATTCCACATTTCCAGAACACAAAATTGACTGCTGGACTACTAAAAATGAATAATAACAAGAATATCTGCATAATAGCCCTTTATATCTCTCCTGGTAGCAATATCTCTACCCTTGATATTCTCCTATGGGCCTCTACTGAAATGAAGTATGAAACTTGTATTTTAGGAGATGTAAATATTGACTGGAACAAACTTAATAGCACCTCTCCCTCCCTATCCATCAACCTCTATAACTTCTCTCAGATAATTCACTCAGTCACCTGACCTAACAAAGTAAATCCCCCTGGTTCCACTTTAGACTGGATCTTAGTCTCTGATCCTAATAAAATAACTAACTCTGGCACAACTCCTGATTCCATCAGCGACCATTTCCCAGCTTACATTCATCGCTCAACGACCTCTTCCCCTCACCAGCACCAATATATTTATACCCGTAACCCCAGTAATTTCAACCCCACATCATTCTCAAACATTCTCAAACAAATGAACTGGCAAATACTAAACTCCCTTCCTCTTGACAATGCTACAGAAAACTTCAACTCTGTCTTCCTAGACACTAACTCCCTTGCCCCTCTTAGACACAAGAGGGTAGAAACTAATACAGCTCCTTGGCTATCCAATGATACTAAGAAAATTATGCACCAAAGGGCCAAACTTTGGAAGCTCTACCAAAAAGATAAACTTCCCAATACTCTGCTCCAATACAAACAGCAACGTAACCTAGCAAAACAGCTAATAACCAAGGACAAAAAGTCAAACTACATCAAACTCCAGTCCAACAACAACAAAAACCCCAAGCAATTCTGGAAATCAATAAACTCACTGCTTAATCCAGGATCCAAAAATAATCCTTGTCCTGACCCAAGCAAATCGGATCTTGGTCTAGCCTTTGATTTTAACTCAATCTTCTTAGACACTATTTCTAACTTGACCAGGACCTTCACTAGCATTAACCCTCCAGCCCCTCTCTCCCTCATCCAACCCCACTAATAATTCTCCCCCCTTGTTCGATTTCAAACCTGCCTCTACTAACTCCATAAAATAACTTCTATCCAAACTTAAACCATGCTCTAATGCTCCTGACATCATTCCCTCTGTCTTCCTAAAATGTGCTGCTGATGCCTTAGCTCTCCCAATCAGTATTATAATCAACAGATCTACTAAGGAATCTTGCGTCCCCAAACTTTGGCACTCAGCCTACATTCCTCCCTTCATAAAGGAGGCAAAAACACTAGCATATCTAACTTCCGCCCTATCGCTCTGCTCTCTCCAATCTCTAAAATCCTTGAAAAGTGCATTCACCTTCAACTTATGCCTTACCTGGCGCAAAACAATCTTCTTACACCTACAGAACATGGTTTCCGCCCAGGTCACAGTACTATAATTGCTCTACTCTCTTTCTTAGAAACAGGCAATCCAGCGCGAGACTCTGGACATCTAGTCTCTACTGTTCTGCTCAATCTGTCCAAAGCATTTGACACTGTTTCACACAAACACCTTCTTTATCACCTCTCAAACCTCCATCTCTCCCCAAACACTATATCCTGGTTCTCTAGTTACCTATCGGACAGAAAGCAGGCAGTCAAATGGAAGTACTCTACCTCTTCCTCCTTACCTACTCCAACTGGCGTACTACAGCGATCTATCCTAGGGGCCATGCTTTTCAATATCTTCATAAACAACTTTCATGCTGCCATTCCTTATTCCAAAATTATTCAATATGCAGATGATTCTACCTTAGTCTGCTCTGCCTCTAACCTCTCAGAATTGCTATCTAAAACACAAACTGCCTTCTCAACCACCGAAAATTGGATGTGCCAAAACCACCTCTCCCTCAATGCAAACAAATCAAAAATTCTACTTTTCCCTCCCACAAAGTCACTCTCATACAACAAAAATGCCTTCAAAGTGCTAAGTCAAACTAATTCAGCTATAGAAGTGGTTCCTTCTGCTAAACTACTTGGTATTACTATTGAGGAACATCTCATGTTCGATATCCACAGTCATCAACATATTAAGAAAACCCACCAAAAGCTAGGTATGCTGTATAGGAACAATTGCTTCCTCTCACACTACTAGGAATACTCTAGCCACCACTTATCTACTGCCTTCCTTATTACATGGAGCCATCCTGCTAACTAACCTATCATCCTCTATTTCCTCCAAATTAGAAAACTGCTATAATAAAATCTCAAAATTTGCTACCAAATCAAAACCTTCTACCCATCACTGCCTTACCCTAAGATCCCTAAAGTGGCTTGAACTCCCAAACTACTTAGGCTTCCTCCAACTCACCACTGCACACAGACTTGTACATCACCCAACTAAGTGTCCAGCGCTAATATCCTCCCCATTACACCCCCAATAGAACTCAAAGATCCAAGCATCAAAACCTAATTGCTATCCCCAATCCCAAAAGTACAGCAAGCCAACTTCTCGCTGTCTCTCTAGGCAAAAAAAAAATGGAATTCCCTTCCTCCCTAAGAACCATCTCAAACTTAGAAAACTTCAAAACTCAGCTTACGAAACACCTGGCCACAAATAGAAATGCAATTGCAACCATCCAACCTAATCTTCCTTAGTCCATTCCCCTGGGGGGGTTCCCACTCTGGTTCCTAAGCCCTCAACAACTCTCCTTCAGCTATGCTCCTGGGGGTTTTCCCCCTCAAGTTCCTAAGACCTCAATAACTCTCCTTCTGCCATGCTTCCACAAGCATTTTCTAAGCTCTCCCTTCTCCATTAACTATAAATAACTATCAATACAATAATAATAGCTATCGATAATCTCTATAACTCTCCTTCAGCTAGGCTCCCACGAGCATTTTCTTTGATCTCCTTTCTCTATTAGCTGCTTATTTCTTACGGTTCAACATTATAAATATTTGTATATAGCTTTCCATTACTAATTTCTTTTCTGAAATTTTGCATGTATAGTGTATCCTCATTTTACTTAAAAGTACGTATATAAAACATCTTCTCACATAATACCCGAGTGTGCTCACTAAAGAAAACATATAAACAGTAAGTCCACACTCAATGCTTTTCTGCTTATTATGCATATGTTCAAGGTACTTACTTGTAACTGTTTCCATATTATGTAAGACTAACATCCGTGTATTTCTGTACCTTATCTGTATTATGTATTTATTTTATTTTACATTTGTTAACCGGGCTAGTCTAGGAATAGAAACCAAAACTGCCAAACAGACTCAGTAAAGCGAAAACCACAAAGGAAGCCTTCTGCAGGTAGCGATTATGGTAAATCCAGTTAGTGAAAATAATCACGATGTAGCGACTTTGATGTTAGCACTTTATTAATACACAAGAACTTTCGGAAGGCTTTGTATCCTTCCTTCATCAGACAAAACAACATATGTTATTTAACCGGGCTAGTCTAGCTGGATGTATTTCCATTTTCAGTAGAGGCCCAAGGAGAAAAGCTCCAATATAAGCACAACAGAATATTTTTATTTTATTTTATTTATTTTACATTTGTTAACCGGGCTAGTCCAACTGGATACATGTCCATTTTCAGTGGAGGCCCGGGGAGAAAAGCTCCGCTATCTACTACATTACAAGTAAGAAATACAAAAATTTACAATACTAAACAAAGCAAATCAACCTCAATTACAGGATGTTCAGGAACCGGTGTACAGACAAAGACATAGCAGGTAAGTAAGTTCAGGTAAACAACGTATGTAACAGAAATAGTTATATTATTGATAAGTTTAACAGAAATTTACTTAAAGTCAATTTTAGTAGGGAGAGAATAGTTACCCAACACAAAGGGAAAGTGTGAAGTAATAGAGTAGAGATAAAGAGGAGAGGTGGCAGGAGAGAGGAGGAAGTAAAAAGGTCAGCTAGGTTTAATGCAAGAGCATATCCTGTGGTTGGTTAGGAAGTGTTTCAGTTTAGTTTTAAATAGTAGAATTGAAGTTAGGTCTGTAAGGTCCTGAGGAAGTTTATTCCATATTTTGCCAACTGAGTTGGAGAATGTGGAGTCACCTGCAGTGTTCTTTGATAGAGAAGTTTGAATCAGAATTTTATTAGAAGAGTGTAGGTTTTTCAGGTTGTTATAGGGTTTTATTAGGGTAGAGAGCATAGGAGTATTCTCAGGGTGGTGAAGAGCTTTGTGGGCAATTGTAAGTTGAGAGTATTGAATTAGGTGGGGTAACTCCAGCCACCCTAGTTTTAGGAGGTTCAGGCAATGATGCGTTTTATATGGAGAGGCAGTGGCAAATCTGGCAATGTTGTTGTATGCTGATATAAGTTTATTGAGGTTATATTTTGAAAGATTAGTATAAATGGGAGAAGCGTATAATAGGGTGGAGATTAAATGGGTTTGAGCTATGGTTGTTCTAGCTTCAGGAGTTAGGAAAGATTTGATTCTGTAGAGAGAACCTAGTTTTCTGTTTGTTGTTTTTATGATAGAGTTAATATGAAAGTCAAATTTTAGTAGGTTGTCAATAGTAACACCCAGGAGTTTGGTTGTTTGGTCTGGAGTGATAAGGGTGCCATTGTTAGAAGTAAGTGTGAAGTTAATAGTGGGAGACATGTGCGTGGGTGCAAAGAGGAGGAGCTTGGTTTTCTTAGGGTTGAGGAGGAGGCAGTAATTAGAGAACCATTTCTCTATAGTGGTGAAAGTTTTTTGTGTAAGGAAGTGGAGGTCAGCTTGGTTGTTGGCAGAGCAAATAATGGCGGTGTCATCAGCATATTGAATACAAGTAGTAAGAGGGGTGGCAAGATACAGGTCGTTAATAAAAATGGAAAAAAGCAGAGGACCTAAGATGGAGCCCTGAGGGACCCCAATAGTGGTAGGGAGAAGTTCAGAAAGATGGTTGTCCCATAAAACAGCTTGTTTCCGATTGTGAAGATACGATGTAAACCAGTTTAAGGCAGGATTGTCAAGTGAGAGAGATTTTAAACGATGTAAGAGGAGTTGGTGATTGACCATGTCAAAGGCTTTTGACAGGTCTACGAAGAATGCAGAAGAAAGAATATTATTATTGCGGTTTGTATTAATGGAGTCAATAAAGGATAATAAGGCTGTGGTGGTGCAACGGAATGGACGAAAGCCATGTTGGCAACTAGCAAGGAGATTATTATGTAGGAGGTGATTAAGCAACTGTTTGTGGATGCATTTCTCCATAATTTTTGCAATAGGAGATAGCAGCGCTATGGGGCGGTAGTTGGAATACTCCGAGTCACCCCCTTTAAAAAGAGGGATGATGTAAGAGATTTTCCAGACTGAAGGTATAGTACTTTCTTTTAAGGTCCTATTAATTAGTATAGAGACAGGGTAGGCTATAGCGTTTGCACCTAGCTGAAGGTATTCAGCTGGTAATTTGTCAGCTGAGGGGGTTGAAGGTTTAAGTTTTTGAAGTAAGTAAAGAATATAGGAGGTAGGTATGGGTTTGAGTTGAAATGGTGGAGGAGTGCAGCTTGGGTTAGCTAGTGTAGAGGTGTCAGGGCTTAGTTGGTTAGCTAGTTTAAGTATTGCTGAAGTAAAGAAAGTATTGAATGCATTTGCTGTTTGTAGGGGGGAGTCTGGGTTGGAGCCTAGTGGATTAGGTGTTGCAACTTTGCCAGGGGATAGTAATCTGTTAATAGATTTCCAAAATTTATGTGGTTGGTGGTGGGAGGATTGCTGAAGTTGGGTATAAAAGCTCTTCTTGTCTTCTAAGATGGCTAGCTTTGTCATATTTCTTTTTTGTTTAAAGTTAAGATGATCTAAAGAGTTTTTAGTGGTTAGCCATTTGGTCCAGGCTTTATTCCTAGTACGGATTAGTTTTCTTGTATTACTTGTAAGCCATTGAGCTGTCTTACATTTCATGCGTATAGAACGCAAGGGGGCATGTTGATCAAGAATAGTAAGACAAATATTATTAAAGAGGTTAACAGCTTCATCTATTGGGAGAGTTTTAAGAGGTGACCAGTTGACTAGTCTAAGTTCAGTTTGAAATCGATTAATGTTAAAATGTTTTTGTTACGAGATAAACGAATTAGGGGAGGTATGGCTAGATGTGTTTTATGCCTAATAATATATGTTAGAGTGTAGTCGCTGAGGTCATCTGGGAGGATTCCAGTAGAATATTTTTGTTGGGGACTGTTTGTTAGGATCGAATCAAGTATTGTTTCTTTCTTATTACTTTTGTTTATTCTAGTTGGGGAGTTAATGTTTTGATGGAAGCCATGCAAATTAATAAGGGTGGATGGATTAGATTCTTTGCATAAGTTCCAGTCAATATTAAAGTCACCAAAAAGTAATGTTTCTTGAAGGAGATTAAGTGAGAACCAGTTTAGTAGGTTTTCTAATATGGTAGAATTGTTGCCTGGGGGAAGATAAGTACAGATGATATTGATAGATGTGTGAGGGTTGAGGTACAGTTTGGACATAATAATTTCAACATTAGTGTCATGTGGAAGGGTATGGTTTGTTTTACTTACTTCCAGTCCATTTTTAAAGAGAATGGCTACACCGCCTCCTTTTTTATTTAAGCGATCTTGTCTAAGGATGTTATAGCCAGGGGGGATAATTTCATTATCTTTTATTGTGGGTTTGAGCCATGTTTCTGTAAGACAGAGGATGTCAAATTGTTGGACTTCTAGTAGAGCAGACAAACAATATATACACAGTATAAAGGATAAAAGATATGAATGCTAAACAGTGTCAGATGATATACAACAAATAGATAAACCATATAATACATAGGTAAAATAACAGTACAATAGGTAGTTTTAGGAATACTATTTACAGCTCAATCCTTACAGGGATGTATCTTGGAGCTTTTCTCCCTGGGCCTCAACTAGAAATGGGTCACTCTGACCCAGTGGACTTCCCCAGTAATCAAAGTGGAAATGAATAAAATAAATAAATTAGTGCACAAGGACACCCTGTCTTTATGGGAGATCATATAAGAAGGTTTAACTGATAAGGCTTGAAGCTCTGATACTCTTTTGGCGAAAGTAATGGCCATTAGGAAGGCTGTCTTCCAAGACAAAAACTGCAAATCTACTGAAGCTGTGGGGGTCAAATGAGGAAGAAACTGAGGCTTGGAGGACCAATGTGAGGTCTCAAGGCGGCACTGGGGGTCTAAGAAGAAATGTATCTTTCTTCTTAGACCCCCCCCCCCCGTGCCACCTTGGGGGCACTGGGGGTCTAAGAAGAAAGATATCTTTTCAAAATGGCTTTAAAAAGCTTAGACAAAGCCAGGGAAGCCGCATTATCTCCTACATGGAAGTTAGATATAGCTACCAGTTGAACTTTAACTGTAGAAAAACTGGCCCCCTGTTGAAAGATACCTGCCAAAAACTCTAAGATAGCAGGAAATGGGGTAGTAAAGAGGTCCAAGTCACGCCGAGACAACCAAATCGAAAAATGTTTCCACTTACTAGAAATAAACCTTCCTAGTGGAAGACTTATTAGCCGCTACCAATATCTTCTTAACCAGAGAAGACAGCCCAGCAGTCCTAATCAGATCCAACATCTAGGGAGGAGACACTACATGAGACCACAGAAAAGGGAACCATACTTGTCGAGGTCAGAATGGGGCAATGAGGATGACTGAGCTATCTAGCTTTCTGAAGGAATCTGGAAATCAAGTGAAGAGGAGGATAAGCATACAGAAGACCGGAGGGTCAAGCATGAACCAAGTGCATCTCTGGGGACTTTTCCCGATGGGGGGGTTTAGAGCGAAAAACTTGCTGCACTTGCATTGGGAAGGAGAGAAGAGATCGCAGCAAGGCTGACCCCACTTTAGAAAGATCTGTTTCATTACTGAAGGATTCAGAGACCACTTGTAAGGCCATCAGGGTAGACCTCCTGAGTCTATCCACTAAAATGCTGGTCCTTCATGGAATGTGCGTTGCCACGAGAAAATGGCCAGTGGAGATCACCCACTCCCACACACTCAAAGCTTTGCGACAAAGCGGATAAAACCGGATTCCACCTGCTTGTTGATGTACCAGACTGCAGACATATTTTCTGTCTGGATGGCAATCGTCCCCAAGGGAAGATGGGCATGAAGAGCTTGCAACGCCAAGAGCACTGCCTCATCTCCAGGAAGTTGACATGCAATTGGGCCTCCAGGGGAAGACCACGTGCCTTGGACTGTCCTTCACAACCAATGCCCCCCCCCACCAGATTAGGGAGGCATCCATGGTCAACAGGGCAGCAAGAATAAACGGGTGAACCCAATGACGGTCCGGGGAATGAATCCAACAGACAAGAGAATCTCTGCATACTCTAGATAAATTAACAGGATGGGACAACGGTATATCTAGTAATGACCACTGGATCACGAGTCCACTGGAGCACCCTCATGTGCAACTTGGTCGTGGGCACGTGGTTGATTGTGGCCACCATGGACCCCAATGCCCTTAAGGCAGTTTCTGCTGGGGGAGACGGAGCTTGAAGGATGCACAAGACAAAGTTTAAGGGATTGCAGTTTGTCTGGGGTTAGAAAAACTTTGGCTTGAGTGGCATCTAACAGAGCTTTAATAAAATCCAGAACCTGAACCGGGTTAATTCAGGACTTGTTGAAATTTATGGTGATGACCAACTAGTGGGGGGGGGGGGGTCTGAAGAAGGGAATCCCTGGCTTGGCAGAGTTGATGGCTGGAGGGAGCGGCGAGGAGCCAATTGTCCAGGTAAGGAAAAACCTGGAAGCCCTGCAGCTGCAGGTGAGCTGCTACCACCGCCATCACTTTGTTGAACACTCTGGTGGCTGTGGTGAGACCAAAGGGTAATGCTCTGAACTGGTAATGATCGGTCCCCAGCCAAAAGCAGAGGAACCTCAGACAGCATCTGTCCATTTTGATGCGATAGTACACGTCTTGGAGGTCCACAGAGTACACCCAGTCACTCACCTGCAGGAAGGGCAGGATAGATTGTAGAGTGACCATCTGGAATTTTGTCTTGGCAACTGCCAGGTTTAGGGTTGAGAGATCCAGGACCGGTTTCAAGTCCCCAGACTTTTTAGGCACTAAAAAGAACCTGGAAAAGGTGCCTAGTCCAGACTTGTCTGGGGGGACGGGCTGGATGACTCACTTTTCTAGCAGCTTGGAAATTTCCACTGTTGCAGCCTCCCTTTGCACGGGTGGAACATCCGGGAGGTGTTTGGGAGGGAGTAGCATTTGGGTGAAGGGAACTGAATATACTCTGGTTATGACTTGCAACACCAAACGATCATCTGTGATGGACTCCCAGGCAGATGGCTGTAGCGAAAGTCGACCCCCAACTGCCTCTGGGGACAAGCAGCCGGGCAACCTTTCAGGGCTGCTGAGCGGGCCTACCCAGGAAAAAATCCTGAGACCCTTGGCTCCTCGGACCCCCTTTGCCAGAAGAGCAGTGTTCGTCAAATTTCCCTCTGCCTCTGGGGGAAGGTGAGTCCTGAGTGTCCTGGGAATAACCCTAAGACTTGTGGAACCACATCTTTCTCGCCAATTTCTGGAGCAGGGTCATTGAAGGGTTGAAAAGTGGATTCTGATGACAGACTGTCTTCCCATGCTTCTCACTCTGGACTAGTGTGTCACGTGCAGTCTTTCCAAAGAGAGTGGAACCATCGTATGGAGCACTCATGAATGATGCCTTAAAGAGCTTCGAAATGGCACAAAGTCGGAGCCAGGCATGACGCTTGATGGCAACTCCTGTACCAGCTGCTCTAGTGGCACCCTCTTTGGTAGCATGAGATAGAAGATGCATAGAGGTTTTGCAAATGGAGGTGAGGGTGGCCATCTTGAAGGAAGAGGCCTTTTCCTCCGCCGACATGGACCCTGGGGTAGACTCTGAGACCTCCTTAACTAGGTCTCACTGAAGCCTATTCATGTGTGCCATGTAGTTCAGCGCACGTACATGCTGCTGAATCATAGACCCGCTTCCCAAAATGGTCCATGGCCCTAGACTCTCGGACTGGCGAATGGACCATGGAGCTCTCCTGTGCGAGTTCCTTCTTGATGGCTGCCACCACCATCCACCATGGTATCAACAAGGGATCCTTTGGACCAATGTGGTTTATCAGAAGGGGCAGCAAGGATTTTATCAGGGTGTTTGGGGATAGGTTCCACCATGCTGGACTCCTTCCACATCCGAGATGTAACGAGATCCACCAGGGAATCCGCGGAAGGGGACACCCAGGATGTAGGGGGTCCTGCAACAAACACCTCCAGGAACACCGACTTGTCAGGGTTGGGTTTTTGTGCAGACCACCCACCACAATGGCGAAGGATCTCCATGAAGTCTCCAAGAGAGACATCATCTGGGGGTGATTGTGGGAACATTCCCCTTCCTCCAAGTCGGTGTCCTCCGTGAGAGACTCCGGTGGGTAGTCTAAGTGTCTCCTTTTGCATGTGTGTTTTCGAGGAACCTCCTCAGGGGGTGGGTCGCTGGGGAGGACTCAAAAGCTTCCCACTGTTCCCGTAGGGAAATTTCCTGGGACGAAGAGGCAACAGTCTGTATCTGAGGGGGCAGAACGGCAGAATTGAGACCAGACACAGACGGAGCCAGGACGGACTCAGAGGATGAAAGAGTCAAGGGTCTCAATGGAACCAGAGGGCCCCCTCCATCACGTCAAATGCAGTGGGAGAACAAATCCCTGGAGCTGGGAGAATGACTGGGTCCCACAATCCTCTGAGTCCGGGGAGCCAGAGTCGAACTTCCAGGCACTGACACTCCAAACAACTCTGAGCCAACACCACTCCCTCGGATCAGATGCTGAGGCTACTGCTCCAAGCTGCTTGGAGCCAATCCACTCAGGGCAATGGTCGTCAAGGTACCAGGTACCAACCACTTGACTCCGAGAGTCCTCGGACCCAAGGACTCAGAAACTGGCAAAAAGGCAGACTGCATGCCTCCAGCCCTGGAGGGGCAGGCAAGACTCCCATCTAAATCTTTGTGTGGATATGTTTCTGCATCATCCTGTCCACCTTGGCTTCGGAAAGGCTGCAGGTGGATCTGGAGGAGGCCACAGACACTAGCCTAGACTGGTGGTGGGGGGAGTCCAACACAGGGGAGCTACCCCAAGGAACCTCCAGCTCCGGAGAGAAACAAGAACAAAGCCGAGGGAAGCCTGCACTGGGAGCCGGGCGAGATTTTGCCAGGGGCTCGGCCAAGGAAGAGCGGTCAGGGGTCAGCTTCCTTGACCTATCCTGGTCTTGGTGCTTGCACTTCTCCCTGTCCCCAGCCCTCTTGGAGGAAGGTAGGAGTCCCAGAGGCCGGGAGCGGAGGAAGCAGCAGAAGCAGAGGATCCAGCTTGGGCCTTTGTAGTAGAAAGAGGAAGGAGGCCCTTAAGGATCAGCTTATTCCTCCTGTCGATCAAGCAGCAGGGGTTGAACCCCACGCAGATCAAGTAGGAAGAGTCCAAGCGAGGAACCCCTAAACAAGCTACGCCACAGAGTGTGGCCATCAGCAGGGGAAAGCTTGTGGCCACACTTTGTGCACTTCCCAAACTCTTGCTTGGGTGTCTCGGCCATGGTAAGGAAACCAGGGGACCCAGAAAAACACACAGATAAGTAGAGGAACAGAGAAAGAAGGAACGGAAAGGCTGTTTTGTTTTTTTGTTAAGCTAAGAGCCGATGTCTGAGCACAAAGGTAGGGGAAAGTGAAAGAACAACAAGAGGATAGGAAAGCCCAAAGGAGAATAAAAATTAGCATAAAAACACTCACCTAAATCCTGCAGCAACGGTCCATGATGCTAGCGATACATGCAGCAAATGAGATCTGAAGGGAGACAGGGGCACTGTGGGTAGGGGAGGAGCTTGAAGCTCAGATCTGATGCTGGAAAATGCAGCAGTCTCGGATCCGTCTCAGATCCATGTCTCCACAGGTTGAGCAGCAAATGAAAACAACTTCAGATGCACCTGACACCTCTCAGTTGGCTACCCTACAAACAATATCCAACTCTTCTATGTGGCTCATTTCTAATGTAAGAGAAGGGATCTCTATAGCAGCAAGTTCAGGCGTTGCCATAAGGAGATATGCCTGGGTGCAAATATGTGATTTTGTAGAGCCCTTTAAGTCTTCGTTCATCAATGCTCCTTTTGACTAAGTTTTTTTTAGCCCCAAGGTTAAAGATACTTCATCCAGGTGCGAGAAGGATGGAAAGACTTTCTACCGTGGACATACATTTTCCCACCTCTCAAAGATTCTTTGCAAGGACTCATCGAGGTGGGGGTAAAATGTGGTTCAAAAATTCCCAAGGATCTTTCCAGGACACATGTGGAGGAGGGTTTCCCCACAGGCAGATGGGGGAACTAACAGTAGATGCCACTCTTGCAGCAGAGGTGGCCCACAGAACCAAGGTTTCAGAGATTCTTTCTTTGGTAAACTTCAGTGCTCCTGAAAGAGGGTACGATTGTCCCCCTCTGGAGGGGATCAGGGGTTGTTTGTCCCTGTACTGTAGAGCCTGGCTAACAATTAACAAAAGATACTTGGGAGCAGAGGATCATTTCCACAGGTTTTACAATACCGTATTTTCCTCTTATCCTCCAATTCAAGAAAATTCCCCAATGTTCCATCCAGTCAGAGAGAACAAGCAGTGATTCAAATTCAAAAGCTGCGAAAAGTGTCATCCAAAATGTTCCCCAAGATCAGACAGAATCCAGAACTTACTCAAGGTTCTTTACAGTGCCAAAGAAAACAGGGAACTGGAGAACAATTCTGGATCTCAGTATCTTAAACACATCTGTTCGAAAGATTTCTGATGATCACAATTCAGTCCTCAAGTGATCTTTAGGATGTGTACCATCATAAAAAGGTGACCAGGCAATCCAGAAAACTCTTACGCTTACGGCTGGAAGCTAGTCACTACCAGTTGAGAGTTCTGCCTTCTGGTCTCACCACAGCCCCCATTGTGTTTACCAAATGCATGGCAGTAGTAGCAGGTTACGTGAGACTGCAGGGATTCTGAGTGCTTCTATACTTAGATAACTGACTTATCTCCACCCTGACTAGGCTTCAGCTCGTTTTGGCAAGAGAAAAAGTGATCCAGGCATGTGCTCTACTAGGAATAATCATAAACTATGAAAAGTCTAATCTAGAACAAAGTCAAATGCTACAATTTACTGGAGCACTACTCGGTACAAAACTGACTGTAACCTCACTTTCCCTCTCCAGAGTTCAGACAATACAATAAGATCACAAGTGAAAAAGAATTTGGGGTACCAAAATCTTAGCCTGCTTGGTCCTCCAGATGTTGGGATCAATGGTAGCAACAATAACTTTACTATACTTGGCCAAATTTCACATGAGAGTTCTCCAATGGATGCTGGCCTCCCAGTGGTCAATACTTCATCTACCTTTATTGGCTCCGATACAGATTACCAATATATACAAGAGAGATCTAATGTGGTGGAATAAGTCAGAAGAAGTTTTTCAAGGCAGTTTGTTCATTCCCCCCTCAGCCGAATGGCAGTGTGACCACAGATGCTTCACAGCTAGGGTGGGGTGGGGGCATCACCTGGAAAACACTCCAAGGCACATAGTCCCCTGAAGAGGCCCTTTTGCATATCAATGTCCTCGAGTTGAGAGCAGTGCTTCCAACACTGCAGGCCTTTCAGAAAGCTCCCCTTCAGGAACGAATGCAATTCAGACAGACAAGTCAGTGGTTTGGTACATCAACAAACAAGGAGGAACGAGAGCTTACCCCTTGTGCCGAAAAACACTCAGGGTTTGGTAATGGGTGATTTCTTCCAACAGCTTTCTTTCAGCAACACATTCTGGGGAAGTCCAATGTGTTCACGGACAGACTGAGCAAGTACATACTACTACCTCATGAATGGTCCCTCAAGAACGTAGCGGAAATTATTTTTAGACAATGGTGTCAGTCTTGCTGCAATCTCTCTGCATCTCCTCCATTAACAAGTGCAGCAGTTTCTTTGCCCTAATCCCCCCACAGGGGAGTCCCCAAGGGATGCTATTCTCCACAACTGACCCCCAGTCTACTTTATGCTTATTCCCCAATTCCTTTGATTCCAAAGTTCCTACAGATAGCTGTCAGGTTGAAGAGCAAAGTCATCCTCAATGCACCCTACTGGCCTCAACAAATTTAGTTTCCCCACCTATGGCCTCATTTGATTCATCAGCCTTGGATGTCGGACCCATCTCCAGATCTGCTGTCTCACCCAACACGCATGACACACAGAGAACTCTAAAATCTCAAATTGACAGCTTGGTTTCTCCATTTCCAGTAATAACTAGACAACCCATGCTCTTGTCTCCTGTCCCAACAGATTTTGTTATCCTCCATTAAACCATCTACAGGAAACTTCATACTAGTAATAAAAAAGACTTGCACACTAGGCACTTCAAAATGATGCGGAACCTTTTTCTGCCCCTCTTCATGATATTCTTGATTTCTTGAAACTTCTTTTTAATCAAGGAGCTAGATTTTCGACAATTAAATTTCAGTTGGCAGCAATTTCTAATTTCCATATTGGTTTTGATGGTTCCTCACTCACTTCTCATAAGCTTTGTAAAACCCTTTTAAGATGCACACTTCTGTTAAGACTACCATTTAAACAGCCTACTCCTCCATGGGATCTAACCTTGGTACTATAAGCCCGGATTCTCCCACCATTCGAACCAGCACATAACTGCAATCTTAAATTTCTTTCTTGGAAAATTTTTTTTTGCTGGCCATTATGTCAGCCAGATGTTGTTGTGTCTTTCAGCTTTTCCCGGTTAGGGGTCGCCACAGTGGAACAGTGAAGTCTGCTAATGATTGGCAGTAGATTTTTACGTGCCGAGTTGCTGGCCCTGACACATAAATTTCAACGAAGGTACGCCCATTCATGCATGTCTCCACACAGAAGATGCTCTAGCTGAGAATCGAACAGGACAACGTCTTACTGTGAGGTGACAACGCTACCGCAGCAAGCAGATTATGTCAGCCAGATGAGTTTCAGAAATTCAAGCTTTATCTGTGAAAACCCTTGTCTAATTCTTGATAAAAACAGTTACATTACAAACTAATGCATCCTTTTTGCCCAAGATAGTTTCGGAATCTAACATTAACCAGTCCATCAGTTTACCAGTTTTATTTCCAAATTTTTTGAACAAAGGCAAATCTTTGTTACATTTATTGGATGTTCATAGGCAAATGTGTTTACATTTACACAGAACAAAGGACATCAGAACTACAGACAAGTTGTTTCCTTTGCGGATCTGAAACTGGGTAAACCAATATCCAAAATTATTCTCGCCAGATGGCTTGCTATCTGTATTTCCTTTGTATACAACAAACTGAATATTCCTTTACCAAAACAAGTTCATGCTCAACCAACCAAATCTGCAGCAACTTCCTCAGTTTTTCATTCATGGCCTTCCATGGATGAACTATGTGCAGCAGCAACTTGGACGTATCCTCATGCTTCCATCAGAGGTGAGAGTCAAGAAGAGGATGATTTTCCAAGTGCAGAATTTTAGAGAAGTGGAAGAAGCTGGTTTAACGGCAGGCACATTAAGCTTTTTTAAAATAAAATTAAGATCCCAAGGGGGAGAGATGCATTTCCTTGGTGGGTAAAGATGGAGGACCTCTGAGAAAAAGCTTGACCTCCACCCTAGACTTAGTGGCAGGCTAAGAGTGAGTCAGACACTGACAGGTGAGCTTTTATGGAAATGCATCAAAGAAGCTTGCAGAGATACTTCAGTACAGTAGGAATCTCAGAGAAGAGCCATCTTTGAGGAATTAAAATCCTATTATCCATAGGGTCAGGTTGAGAGATGAAAAATTTGAGAACAGCAGCAATCCTTGTTGAGTTATCAGGTCTAGCTGTAGAAGAATCCTCCTGTAATTTCCCTTTGCCAGGTGAAATAGCAGGGGGAAAGTATAGTCGTGTACACTTACCATAAAAGTAGATGTTAGAGTGTATTCACTGTTGCAGTCGTCACTTTTGGGTCATCCCTGCCTGGATAGCCCTCAGTCATCCAGAATAACAGAGACTTCGTATCAGGTTGCTGTAGATTGCTGCCTGACGTTACACATCAGTTTTTCTTGCCACAACATATATAGATAGATAGTTCGGGCAAAAGAGGGGGAAGGAGGTTGGGAAACCAGGACTACAACAGTGAATACATTTGAACATCTACATTTATGGTAAGTGTATACAACTGTACTATGTTCTTTGTGTTTCACTGTTGCAGTCATCACTTTTGGATAGATTCCGAAAGTTTAGGATAAGGGTGGCGGCAGTCCATGGTACTAGGAGTTGGCTAACATGCCCTGCAGGACTGCAGTGGCAAAACCAAACCTGCCCTGGATTTAGAGAAGAGAGGCAGGTGGTAATGCTTGGTGAAGGTGTGCACAGATGTCCAGGTGGCAGCCTCTAAAATGTCTCTAGTAGGAACTCCTCTGAGGAAAGCTGCAGAGGTGGAGGTTGTTCTGGTAGAATGGGTTCTGATCCCCTTTGGAGGAGCCTTACCATGATGTATGCAGCAGAAATGTATGCAATGTGCTATCCATTTGGAAATGGTTTGCGTAGAGATTGCTTTGCCTTCCGCCCCTGAGGCAAAGCTGACCAGAAGCTGATCAGACTTTCTGAAGGCCTTAGTCCTGTCTAGGTAAAACCTGATTTGTCTATGCACATCTAAGGAGTGCAGCATTCTTTCACCCTAGTTTTGAGGGTGTGGGAAGAAGGTGGGCAGGTGGATAGAATGGTAAAGGGCCACCTTAGGCATAAATAAGTGGTTGGTTCTGAGGGTGACCCTATCAGTGTGGAAGATAAGGAAAGGCTCCACAGCCATACCAACTTGCACCTCGGATACTCTTCTGCAGAGGTGATAGCCAGGAGGAAGGCAGTTTTCCAGGAGAGAAATTTTAGATCTGCTGATCCAGCTGGCTCAAAAGGAGACAGGGTGAGTTTCTCCAGCACAAAGTTTAGGTCCCATGCAGGAGTAGGTGCCATTCTGGGGGGCTTAAGGTTACTAGCTCCCCTAAGGAATTGCTTGGTGAGAGAAGAGGGGCTGCTCAGTGTGGCAATGAGCAGAGATGGCTGAGGCGTGCACCTTAATGGAGGAGAAAGGAAGCCCGCCGTTGAGCAGGCCGGCTAAGTAATCCAGGATAAGTGGGAGAGGAGGCTGTGACATGTCCGCCCTTTTAGCCTATATCCAGGTGCAGAATCTTTTCCATTTACCTGCGTCAGATTTTCTGGTGCTAGGGCACCTGGCCTCTCTGAGAACTTCCAGGACCTGTGGGCTGAGGAGGGCAGGCTGCTGGAAGGTCAGGGTATAAGCTATGCTGCCAGAGTCTGCAGCTGTGGACGTAGGAATTTTCCCTTCTCCTGAGTCAAGAGGTTTGGGATCAGTGGAAGGCGCCAAGGGGGGTACTGGGCCAGGCTGCACAGCATGGGATACCAATGCTGCCTGGGCCAGTCTGGTGCTACGATGATGGCTCTTGGCTTTTCCTCCCTGATCTTTATCAGTACTCTTGGTAAGAGAGGCAAGAGAGGGAAGCCATATACTGTGAGCTGGGTCCAGGGGAAGGACAGGGCATCCACTCTCCAAGCCATGCTGTGATGCTCCCTTGTGCAGAACTAGCTGAGCAGATGGTTTGTGGGTGAAGCAAACAGGTCGACTTGTGGAGTTCCCCATTCTTGTGTTATTTGAGAGAAGGTAGATCTGTCTAGCTGCCACTTGTGGGGGTCCAGGACCAGTCTGATTAACTGGTTTGCCAAGGTGTTGAGTGAGCCAGGTAGGTACTGAGCTATCGGGTTGCAGGCCCATGGAGGCCGCAGTTAACTACAGTTTCATGGCCAACCTGCACAGGGGGTAAGAATATGTTCCTCCCTGTTTGCTGATGTACCAAATCACTGTTGTGTTGTCTGTCTTGATGAAAAGGGTTCCTGGGCAAAAGACATGCTTGAAAGCTGACAAGGCTAACTGCACCATCTCTTAGGTTTATGTGCAGTGGGATTTGCTGGGGGTCCCATTCCCCCTGTAAGCATCTCCCGTCCAGGTGAGCTCCCTATGTGTAATCTGAAGCATCTGTGGTGAGGGTATGTTCTGCTGCAGGTAGTAGGAAGGGCAGTTCCTTATTCTGGGAGCATGCTGTAGCCCACCACAGGAATTCTGCCTTGATGCAGGGAATGACGGGCAATAGATTTTCTAGATCCTGAGTGTGCTGACACAAAAGGCTTTTTTTTAAGTACCACTGAAGTTTCCTCATATGCAGTCTGGCATATGGAGTAAGACTGATGCAAGAGGCCACATACCCCAGGGCTTGCAGGATTTTCCTTACAGTGAGCAGGGGTCTGGTGGCCAGTAGTTTGAAGCATGCTGGAAGAGCCTTTTGTTTTTCTGGTGTGAGGTATGCCATCTGGGAAGCTATATCCAGACTTGCCCCAGAAAAGTGATACTCTTGGTGGGTACTAGTTTTGACTTCTTTTTGTTGATAATGTACCCTAGAGAAGTTACGAGACCTTTTACAAAGGATAGGTCTTTTAGCAGTTTTTCTTGTGTGTCTGCCTGAATTAGGCAGTTGTTTAAGTATGGGTAAATTTGAATATTCTTTTGCCTGCAGTAAGCAATGGCCAGAGCCAGGCATTTTGTGAAAACTCTGGGAGCAGTAGATAAGCCAAAAGAAGAGAGGAGGACTGTAAGTGCTGTGAGCCTGCCCTGAAGCGGAGATACTTTCTGCATGATTCCCTGATGGGTATGTGAAAGTATGCTTCTTTGAGATAGAGGGCGACTAGCCAAGTGTCCTTGGAGAGCATGGATAGCAGCTGCTGGAAGGTGAGAATTTTGGTATCACCAGAAAGGTGTTGAGAATTGATAAGTCCAGAATGGGGAACCAGGTGCCCTCCTTTAAGGGTACTAGAAAGTCTTGAGTAAAAGCCTTGGCCCACCTGCTCTCGAGAGACGTCCTCTATTGTTCTCAGACAACATGCAGGGATCAGTTGCAAAGCCTCTGCCCGTTGGTTTGGTGGTAGGTCTGGTTTTCCCAGTGATGTGGGAAGGGTGTGGAAAGAGAATTTGTACCCTTGAGAAACTATCTTTAAGACCCATTGGTCGCTTGTGATGGTGGACCAGTTGCTTACAAAGGAGGAAAGCCTTCCACCAAGGGGCTGTGTGGGGAAGGCTGAGGGTGGTTTTGAGTCATTGTGAGTTTTTGCCAATGGGGGCTGTGTGTGCCCTTGTTTGTGTGAGCTGGAAATCCATTGTTTAGATTTCTGAGTGGTCTGGGCCTGAGTCCTGGTAGGCCTGTACCCTCTAGATCTGGACTGTCCCTGTTTGGGTGGTGCAAGAAAGGTCCAATATTTGGAAGGGAAGTGCCTGCTGAACCTAGGGGGCTGCATTTGTAAGAAATCTAACAGTTGGCATAGATGTAGCCTTTTCTTCCATCCTTTTAAGCACCTTGTCTGCTTTGTTGCGAAATAAATGGTCTTTGTGCACAGATGTATCAAGTAGTTTAGATTTTACATGGTCTGGCAGTGGTTGTTCCCTGAGCCAAGCATGTCTTCTAATAACAGATCCTGTGGCTGTAGCCCTGCAGGAAGCCTCTAAGACATCAAAACCACAATGCATAAAATGTTTGGTCACTTGACAGGCGGAGTGCATTAATTCTTTTAAGTCCTTAGCTTCTGCCAAGGAAGGGAAGGTAGCCATCTTAGATTTGAGGAGGTTCAATATGTGCTGCTGATATTTAAGTATATGAAACTGACAATTAAGTGCTCTGACAGCCAGAGTGGCGGAGGTATAACTTTTTTGCCCCATCTGTCTACAGCCTGGATTCCCTATCAGAGGGAGTAGAATTTCTAGCAGCAGTAGCCTTTACTCCTTTGGGGCCCTGTGTAATGACCCCTGGGCCAGCAGACAAATTCTTGAAAAGAAATTTGAGAGAGTCAGGGACTCTGTAGTATCTGTCAGGCTTTCTGGGTGCAGGTGGGATGGTGTCAGGGCTCAAACTGCTTTCAAGAAAGAGGTCTACCACCTCTAGGATGGGGAGGATTGCTAAGGCTTGTGCTGAGGTAGGTCCAAGAATTCCCTCAGCCTCTTTTTGGTTTGTGGGCAATCCCGACTTTCCCACTTGAAGTGCTCCCAGAGAGCATGGAGGGTCTTCCCCAAAAGAGAAGTCCTCAGGCAGGATGGCCGAGGGGATGAACATCTCTGCATCAGAGTCTTCAAATGCAGAGAGAGGCTGCATGTCATCCAGATCCATAGATTCATTGGAATGCTCAGATTAAGAGTCAGATAAAGTTTCTGGAGAAAAATCTCTTTTCCCTTTTAGAAGGCTTGGCCTGAGATCCCCTAATAAGCTTAATGAGGTCCTCTGCCACTCTAAGCATTTGCGGTTGCTGCAAAAGCTCCGTGGCAAGCGTTGGTCTAGGATAAGTTTTTCTCGGCGTGGTTTTGCAAATGGGCCTAATGGTTGTCGGTGGTTTAGCAGCAGTGATAGTCGGGAAAGAAGACGGCGTTCTGGATTCAGTCGAGGGAAGGCCTTCTTCGGCAGCCGGTGCCTGCTCATTGGCTCCGGACCCATCCAAGGTGGAGACAACTGCAAGATCAGTCGATGCAGGTTTTTGTGGCATACCAGAATCCGAAAGGGTCTCAGTAGAGGCCTACGAAAGAATAGATACGGACATCAGGGGCTGCGAAAGCGCCTCAATGAATTCCAGAAGGCCAACAACTAACTTGGCGGAAGCATCGTCGGAAGGCTTCGTCCTGTGCGGTCTGTCTCTATCTTTTCGTTTTTCCAGAAGCTCGGTTGTCGGATGACTAACGGAAGCCATATCCAAAACAGAGGACTGCAATCAGAAATGTCTGGCTACAATAGAGGCCCGATGTCAGATTGTCCGTGGATTAAACAAAGCACAGAAGCGTCAATTGGGAACGTCGTGCACAAGGCCTAGGCAAGTAATACAGTTGGAATGGAAAAGTACAGTTTTGTACCTACCATAAATGTAGATGTCCGATAGACATGCAACTGCAGTCATAACATGTGGGTTGTCCTGCCTCAGGCAGCCCTCGGTCGGTCGGATTTCACAGTCTGGGTCCGACGTCGGCTGATGTCGCGTTTCTCTCCGACGTCAGAACGGCTGGAGTACATAAGCATCAGCCGACGCCATTTTCTTCAGTGTTTCTTGCCCCAGATGCCAGGTGCCCTCCAAAGAAGGCTGTAATCAAATGCCAGGTGCCCTCCAAGGAAGGCTGTAATGAAATTGGAAGACAAAAACAGGATTCCAAACAAATAAATGAGCAATAAAACAAACACACCATAACAGATATCCCCAGCTAAGAGTAACAGGGATAGGAGTGGACCCTAGGCATAGAGGGGTATGGAGGGAGGGAAACTCCGACTGCAGTTGCATGTCTATCGGACATCTACATTTATGGTAGGTACAAAACTGCACTATGTCCTTCAAGAATGCAACTGCAGTCATAACATGTGGGTAGAATACCATAGCTTAGCTGGTGGAGGAGATATGCACTAGGAAAGAGATGGTGTTGCAATCAAACCCTGCAGGACTGCCGAAGCAAAGCCTGCTCTGAATCTGGAATATAGGGGGAGATTGTAGTGTTTGGAGAATGTATGCACGGAGCTCCATGTAGCAGCTTCTAGAATGTCCTTGGTAGGCACCCCTCTTAAAAATGCTGTAGAGGTGGCTGTAGCTCTGGTGGAATGTGGTCTGACATTGGCTGGAACAGTCTTTCCATGAAAGGAATAACAGAATCTGATGCAATGTCCAATCCATTTAGAAATAGTCTGTTTTGAAATTGCTTTTCCTTGGACTGCAGGGGCGTAAGCTATAAAAAGTTGTTCAGACTTCCTACTGGCCTTGGTTCTGTCCAGGTAGTATCGAAGTTGTCTGTGAATGTCCAAGGTATGCAAAAGTCTTTCCCCCTTATTCCCAGGATTGGGAAGAAAGCAGGCAGATGAATGGCTTGATTTAGAGAAACCCTAGATACCACCTTTGGCATAAAAGTAGGGTTGGTCCTTAATGAAACTCTGTCTCTGTGGAAAATAATAAAGGGTGGTATTGCCATTAGGGCCTGTAGCTCCGAAACCCTTCTTGCTGAGGTAATTGCCAACAGGAAAGCTGTCTTCCATGAGAGAAATTGCAAGTCAACTGAAGCTGCTGGCTCAAAAGGAGGTAGAGTCAGTTTTTCTAAGACAAAATTGAGGTCCCAGGCTGGCACTGGGGCCTTTCTTGGTGGCTTAATGTTCTTGATTCCCCTGAGGAATTGTCTTAGTAAGGGGTGAGAGAAAACAGGAGGATCAGTGTTGTATCTAGCTGAAACAGCAGATGCATGTATCTTTATGGAAGAATATGAGAGGCCGTTCTTTAACATCTCTGCCAAATATTCCAAGATAAGTGGGATGCTCAGTAATGATGCATCATGTCCCTTGCTGGTATTCCAATTGCTGAATCTTTTCCACTTTGCTAAGTAAACCTTTCTGGTGGATGGTCTTCGAGCCTCTGTTAGTATCCGCTGAACTTCCTTGGAGAGAGATAAGCTGAAGTTATTTAGGGGATCTCCCAGGCTGTTAGCTGCAGTGTCTGAAGGTTTGGATGTAGTGTTTCGAAATTGTGTTGAGTCAAAAGTAGAGGCCACTGAGGGAGGGCCCACCTCCTGGTATGACATATGCTCCGTAGTAGTGGGTACCAGTGTTGTCTTGGCCAATCTGGAGCTATTATGATTCCCTTGGGCTTCTCTGCTTTGATCTTTAGTAATACTGAGGTCATCAGTGGCAGAGGTGGGAATGCATAGATTGCTAGGGAGTTCCAGTTGAATGAGAGGGCATCTATTTTCCAAGCTTTTGGATGGTATGTCCTTGTGCAAAATTTTGGTAGAAGATGGTTGAGGTGAGAGGCAAATAGGTCCACTTCTGGCTTGCCCCATGTCGAAGCGAGTTGTCTGAAGACCTTCGGATGTAACCTCCACTCGTGTGGATCTGTGAAATTCCTGCTTAGGCTGTCCGCCAACACATTGTCTTTTCCTGGAACAAACTGGGATTGTAACTGGATGTTTAGGCTCAGTGATTTTTCCCAAAGCTGCATTGTCAGTCTGCAAAGGGGGTAAGAGTGAGTGCCCCCCTGCTTGTTTATGTACCACATCACAGTGGTGTTGTCTGTCCGTATCATTAAATGGCCTTGCTGGAGTTGGTGTTGAAAAGCCTCGATGGCATGCATCACTGCCAGCATTTCCTTTTGGTTTATATGCAGATGTCTTTCCTTTGGAGACCATTGCCCTTGTATGCACCTGCCTTCCATGTGCGCCCCCCATCCAAGGTCTGAGGCGTCTGTAGTCATGGTCTGTGTTATCTGTGGTTTTTTGAATGACATACCTGTGTTTTCCTTGCTCACCGAGGCCCACCATAGGAATTCCTTTTGTAGGCATGGAATGAGTCGTATGATTGTCTCCAAGTTGTTGCTGTGTTGAGACCAAATGCTTTTTAGGTACCACTGAAGCTTTCTCATGTGTAGTTTTGCTAATGGAACCAGTAGAATGCAGGATGCCATGTAACCCAGGGCCTGTAGGAATCTCCTTGCAGTCATCTGGGTGAGTTTTGCTAAACCTTTGAAGTAATGAGTTAACTTCTCTTGCTTGTCTTCTGTCAGGTAAGCCATCTGAGAGGCTGTGTCTAGTTTGGCTCCTAAGAAGATTATTTGCTGGGATGGCTGCAGTCTTGACTTTTGAAAGTTGACTGTGTATCCCAGAGCTTGAAGTAATCGTATGACATAATCCAGGTTTTTTGTCAACATCAATTTGTCGTCCGCTTGTATGAGGCAGTCGTCCAGGTACGGGTAAATTTGTATACCCTGGAGCCTGCAATGAGCAATTACTGAAGCCAGGCATTTTGTAAATACTCTGGGCGCAGTAGATAATCCAAATGGCAATGCTGAGAATTGATAATGCTCTGGCCCTGCAAGAAATCTGAGGTATCTTCTGCAGCTGTGTCTGATAGGGACATGCAGGTATGCCTCCTTGAGGTCCAGAGTAATCAGCCACGACTCCTTGCCCAGCATGGGAAGGAGCTGCTGTAGAGTCAGCATTTTGAACTTTGGTACTATGAGAAAGGTGTTTAATGCGGACAAGTCCAGTATTGGTCTCCATTGAGATTCTTTTCTTGGAACAAGGAACAGTCTTGAGTAAAACCCCTGTTCTTGTTCTTGTTGTGGAACTCTTTCTATTGCTTTTATTCGAGTCAGCAGAGTGATTTGCTTGATAGCCTCTGCCCTTTGATTTTGTGGTAGGTTTGGCATGCCTTGTTTCCTTGGTAAGGTATGAAACTGAAACCTGTACCCTCGGCCTATAATGTCCAAAATCCATTTGTCCTTTGTCAGTCTGTGCCAGTTTTCTGCAAACAGAGATAATTTCCTGCCCAAGGGAGCTTCTAGTTGTTCCCTGGTAGGCGGTAGGAGAGGAAAGTCATTGAGTTTGTGGTTGTTGGGCAGGTGAAACCCCTGCGTCACTTCTCTGGTTTCCTGGCTGCCATTGTCGTCCCCTGTAAGGACCTCTGTATTGGCCTCTTCCTCGGCCACGTCTGTTCTTACCCCTTTGAAACTTTTCTGGATTAGGAAAGGACCAGTTTTTTGAAGGCCAATTCCTACTGAATCTGGGGGGTTTAACCTGTAGGAAATTTTTCACAGTCTGAACTGATTTTGCTTTTTCTTCAATGGTCTTTAACACATCCTTAGCATTTGCACCAAAAAGCTTGTTCTTTTCCAAAGGTGCATCCAGAAGTTTTGCTTTTACATGATCTGGTAGAGGTTGATCTTTTAACCAAGCATGTCTACGAATCACTGTCCCTGTCATAGCTGCCCTACATGAAGCTTCCAGTGCATCATATCCACACTGCAGGAAGTGACTGCTTACTTGCTGAGTGTTATGTACAGCTTCCTGCAAAGTCTTCCTGTCTAAAGGATCAGGAGAAGCTAATGTTTTTTGTAAATCTTCTAAGAGATAATCCTGATATTGTAACATATGAAAAAGGCAATTTAAAGCTCTCATAGATAAGGGAGTGGATGTGTAAACCTTTTTGCCCCATCTCTCTAATGACCTTGCTTCCCTGTTGGAGGGCAAAGGATTTTTTGAGGTGGAGGCTGAAACTCCTTTAGGCCCCTGTGAAATAGTTTCCAAATCAGCAGTATGGGCCCTGAATAAATGGGAATGAGTTTCTGGGACCCTGTAATACCTGTCTGACTTGGCTGGAGCAGGAGGAAGAGAATCAGGGGTAGCACTAGAGTCAGAATACAAATCATCCAGAACATCAAGTACAGGAGGAATAGCTAAGGGCCTGTGCTGAGGCTTCTTAAGGAAAGTCCTAAGGCGTTTCCTAGAATCAGAATATTCCTGACCCTGCCACTTGAAATGTTCCCTCATGGTGTGCAGAACTTCCCCAAAAGAAATATCCTCAGGAGGGGAGGTCGAAGGGATGGAATCCTCTGCATCAGAGTCCTCATAGGTGTGGAAGAGCTCTTCCTGGCTATCAGAGTGGACAGAGCCCTCAGAGTCTTCATCTGAAGGAGTAGGGTCAGAGGGGTCAACCCGGGGCCTTTTATCAGGTGGAGGCTGTGATGCTCTCTCAGGATGGGCCTGTGAACCTCTAATCATGGAAATTAAATCAGCAGCCATGGACATAATTTGTGTCTCCGGAGTCGGCTGAGGTAAGGATTTAGAAGTAATATGCTTAGTTTTGCTGGCTGCCTTAGCCCTAGTGTAGGCCTTAATAGACATGGCCATAGGAGGCCTGGAAGCTCCACGTGCAGGAGTGACCTTGTCTACAGCAAAGGTCTCGGGCATTTCCTCGGTTTCGGTATCCGGAGGAAAGTCTATAACTGGCGTCTGAGTAATGTCTGGAATCAGAGTAGTCGGTAATGCGGTGTCTTCGGTTCGGAGCGGTGGAGAGACCGTCTCAGAGGGAACCGGAGCACTCGCGCTAGGTTTTGGCGTGGAGTCGGTGGTAGACGCGGGCCGAGGATGTCGGTCCCGGTCTTTTCGCTTTTTGGGAGTTTGCGATGTCGGAAGATCCGACGGCATGGTGTAGGCAAATTTATCGCCGAAAAAATCGTCAGCGAACTCCGCCCGGCGCCTGAGAGTGCGCTTGTTGAAGCGAGCACAGGCTACACAGGCAGAGACGTCGTGGTCTGGGCCCAGGCAAGGGAGGCAGTAAGAGTGGAAATCCTTATGAGGTATTTGTTTACCACAAAAAAGACAATTGTTAACTTTTTCAGTAATTTCTGACATCAGCTGAGGCAAGAAAAGGTCCCCAACGGGGTACTTAGCTTTTTTGATGACTTCGGAATCGAAGAATACAGGAGCTGACCGACCGGCACTTGCGAACTGCTTCTGCTTCGGGCACCGCGCGGCAAGAAAGACTGAAGAAAATGGTGTCGGCTGATGCTTATGTACTCCAGCCGCTCTGACGTCGGAGAGAAATGCGACATCAGCCGACGTCGGACCCAGACTTTGGAATCCGGCCGACCGAGGGCTGCCTGAGGCAGGACAACCCACATGTTATGACTGCAGTTGCATTCTTGAAGGACATCCTCTGTGTGGTATCCTGCTTTCCACAGGCGAGACGATTATTAACTTTCTCTGACATTGGTTAAAGCAAGAAAAAAAGGATCCCCAATGGGGTACTTAGCTTTTGAAGACTTCACTTCGGAACGAAAAACAGGTAATGGCCAACCGGCACTCGTTTGGACTGCTTCTGCTTTGGGCTCCACGGCAAGAAAGACTGAAGTAATGGCATTGGCTGCCTTCCTTATACCCCTGACGTCAGGCAGCATGCTACAGCAACTGACACCATGATCCGAAGTCTCTGGTATTCTGGCCGACTGAGGGCTATCCAGACAGGGATAACCCAAAAGTGATGACTGCAATAGTGAAACACGAAGAACATCAAATGTTGTCTTGGCCAAAATGGAGCCCATAAAAGGAGTGTGGGTGCTTCCCTTTTGTGCTTTGGAAAGAAGTTTTGTTAAAGGAGGCAGAGGAGGAAAGACAAAGACCTTCCCTGTTCACTGGAGAGAGAAGGCATCCATCCTCCAGGTTGTGGGGAAAGGGCCTCTGGTGCAGAACGGAGGGAGCTGATAGTTTGGTAAAGCAAATACAAGTGCCCACTGAAGGTTACTGCAGAACACCTCTCTGTTCAGCCACTCATGGAGGTCCTCCATGGAGCAGCTTAAGAAGACTGCTAGTACAATGCCTCAGACAGGATGCATGTCGCTGTGAGCATTATATTCATTTGTGTTGCCATATTCCATGCATCCTGTGTTAACCTGCAGAGCTGGTAAGACCTGGTGCCTCCCTATTTAAGTACCACATGACTGTAATGCTGTGTGGGAGTGGTCTGGGTTTCCAAAGGTGGGTGAAAATCTGAAGAGCATGCAGAAGAGTCCTCATTTCTCTCAGATTAATATGTTCCTTCAGGAAATGAAGTTGCTATTTCCTCTGCACTCTGTGTGATCCTGTCAGTGACCCCATGCCTTGTCTGAGGCATGTGTGAACCTGATGAAGAGGAGGTGTGAAAGCTAATCTTAGGTTAAGGATGACCTGTCCTTTCCACCAAAGTGACTCCTTGAGACAAGGGGAAATGGAGTCAAAGGGGTAGCAGTGCTGGGACCACACAGATTTCAGGTTAAAACAGGATTTTTTTCATGTGAAGTCTGGCCAGGGGAAGCTTAGGAATGGTGGCTTCATGAATCCACAAATCCTTAGTCTCTCCCTTGCTGAGCAATGGGTTACAGAGGAGAGCTTTTGAAAGTAAATGAACAGGTTGAGAACTTTCTCCTGGGGTAAGAAAGCATGCATTTGTGTCCAGTTTGCAGACCAGAAACACCAGGTCCTATGCAGGAACCATGTGGGATTTCTGTTTTGTAATCAACAATAAATCCCAGACTTGTCACAAAATGGAGGGTGAACTAAAAATACTGAAGTACTTCTGGAGAGAGACAGCCTGGATCAGAATGTTATCTACGCAAAAGAAAATGTGAATTCTCTGAATGCAACAATAAGTTACTACTGGGCTGTGAACATTCTTGGGGCAGCTGAAAGATCAAAAGGCACAGCAGTAAAGTGTAAATGCGAGGAGCCAGAGTAAAAACTGTGGAATCTACAGCGAGGAGGACACATGGGAATGTGCAAGTAGGCATCTTTCAGATTTAATGACACCAAGAAAGCCTGTGGTAGGACAAAAACAGTCTGGATAGAGGGCATTTTGAAAGATGATAACTTTGTAGAAGTGTTCGGGATAGGTCTAGAATGGGTCTCTACTGTCCTTTTCTTGGGACTAGAATAATTCTGGAGTAAAACCCTTTTCTTATGAAGTTCTTTGGGACCTGCTTGATACCCTGATTCAAGAGGTCTTGAATAATGTGGGCCAGAAGGAGATATTTGGCTTTGAGGAGTTTCTAGCATGGCTTTCAGAGGGGGAATGTTTTCCCAAGACATGGCATAACTGTCCTGGATATAGAGGACCCACTTTTCTGTAGTAATAGCTTCCCACCTGACCAAGACAGCAAATCTTTGGGGAAAAAGGGGTAATAGGGCTGAGGACATGGGGAGGGGTGCTGCAGAGGCAGAGTTTTGCTTCCGAAGGGTGGCCTCCCCACTGGGGGTTCCAAGTGGGATCTTTCAGAGCATCTTCTCCTAGTGATTTTCATTTGTTTCTGAACTGTCCTATGATCCCCTCTAATGAAGGAGGTAGATTCAGATGGGTAGCTCCAACGGTATCTAGACAATGAGGAGAGTAGGCTCTGTCTGCAGTCTTTTATGGTCTTCCTTCGCTCTTGGAGATTTTTGAAAAGACTTGCCGCCTGATGGCCAAACAGTAAGTTTTTGTACTAGAGCGAGTCTGGAATTCTTGATTTGAAATCCTCAGGTATAGGCAGACTGTGAAGCCATACATATTTTAAAACAGATCCAGTGGCAGCTGCCCTAGAAGAAGCATCCCAAGAAAAAAAAACTGCACTTAGTGCTGTGTCTGGCAGTCTGAATGGCCTGCAATAGTATGCTCTGCATTTGATGTTTAGACTCTGCTGAAAGAGGATCCAATATACATTTAAGGAATTTAGGACAGAGATCAAATACTTGGTCATGCGAGTCTAATAACTAATTTCCCTAAGGCAAGGGAAGCAGAAGTGTAAACCGTTATGCCCCATCAATCTATAGCCCTACTATCTGTTAGCAGGTAGGACATTTGCACTGGGCAGAAGCTTACATGGCTTATCTGAAGAGATGGATACTGCAGAAGGGTCTGCCACTGGGTTCTTATAAAGATATTTAAGGTCATCAAGGACTTGTAAAACCTACAACATCTCCTAGGAGCTAGTGGGTGGAATCAGGTGCAGAAGAGGTGGACTGAAACATGTCCAGGAAAACCTCAAGGACAGGAAGGACTGGAGAAAGGGCGAGGGTGGAAAAATGATTGAAGCAAAAGTACCAATGAACAAATGGCTAACAGTCCAACAGATGCACAACCTGCGTTCAGGCTGACAGCAGGATAGTCTGAGGATCCACACTACTGCATCCATCTATGTACCCAATGCATACGGGCTGAGGTCATGCGGACGTACACCCTATGGAAGGTAAAACTCTGGTAACCCAGTTGAATGTCAGTGGTGACAACCCATATGTCAGGAATACTGCAAGAGTGATCTCAGTCAGGACATCATTCGGCTATTCCTTTGGCCAGTGATAATAGTACACATTGCCCACAGAAGCGAACCAGTCTGTTTTTAATTATAACTGGGTGGGGGTGGCTGTGAATAAGAGCAACAGCAAGATAAAGTACTTTACTTGAATCGCTGTTTATTTTTCACTTTGTTGGAGATCACACGTAGGAGGTGATTGCCGGAAACAGCTATACGCTTTTGGGGAATTCTGTGTATGAAAGGGCAGTTCCAGGATCACAGTGAACTAACTGTTGATATGGCCTGCTGAGAAGGTGATTCCGTTGTATGAAATAGGAAGGCAGGCTGTATGTGAAAGCACAGGACCCTTGCACGACCACAGCTGAATTAGTCATATGGCTTAACACAGGCCAAGTATATACATTTGAGCAATAAGATGAAAGTTAAGTTGACCTCATTCACTTTCTTCACAATCATACATCAGAAGGGAACACAGAATAGGTCACCTTTTACTTGGTGGGTGCAGCCATGGAGTAAAGACAAGACAAAAGGAATTGCAAGATCACTGTGAAATAATCATTGATATGGTTTGTTAGGGCCTGGGGGGCAACCTATGTGTGCCTGAAAAACTGGATGAAATGCATTCCTGAAGCTATTATGTCTCATTTTCCAACTCTTGTTTTATAACAGTGCACTTAACGACCTTTCCAGCTGAGTATGCCTAGCAATCCTGTCTCTCGCATTCTCAAAGTAAAGATCCATTTCCTATTATTTTGAAGGCGTTTCCTTGATACTCTGCCATACAGGTTTGCCATCTTCTTCTTGCAGCTTTTTCCCAGTTTGTGGTCGCCACAGCGGATCACCTGTTCGCTCATGACTGGCAGTGGAGTTTTACCGAGTCGAGTTGCCAGCCCGATGCCCAACCTTCCTTAGAAAGCACAACGCGCACGCACTCATGCCTAAGACCAATTTAGAGTGTCCAAGCCACCTACAGCATGTCTTTGGGATGTGGGAGGAAACCAGAGCACCCAGAGGAAATCCACGCGACCACAGGGAGGACATGCAGACTCCACACAGAAGGCACCCCAGCCGAGGATCAAACCAGAGAACCTCTCGCTGTGAGACGGCAACGCTAACCACTGCACCACCATGGTGTAATAGCCCTAATACCAAAGTAAACAAAATACACACCTTATTCCCAAATATGGGAATTACTCTAACTGGAGCTTCTGGTTGGGCAGTGAGCATCTGTGCATGACGTTCCTGTTCGGTCTGGTAGCTGTTCAAGGCATCTGCCAGGAAAAGGCTACAACAAATTAAGACCCTTGCATCATCTCAGACAACACTGTGGCCTGCTTCTCATCTTGGGATTGGTGTTAATATTTTGCTTCTGGTGAGAGAAGCATCAAAGGAACTGTAGTAAGACCAGCACTACTAGCAGCCAGGCAGTAGTCATTCAGGTGACTCCCATCTTTTCATCACTCTTGACAAGCTAATTCTTTTGGTATTTTTCCATTAACCGGGCAACAGGAAAAAGGTGAGGTTGATGTCAACTCTTGGCTGATTATTCTTTGCTAGTTTTAAGTTTGTGTGCATCGTCACACTACGATTGATTTCTTGACATCAATACATCTGTCAAGGCTCACACACTGACAATGGGGACAAATGACTTTGACAAATGGGAACCTCTGTTGAAAAGCCTCAACGGGGCAGCAGCCAAAATGTGCGCTTCATCTGAAGTGAGCGCTGTTCGTTTTTTTTTTTTTTCTTTTCCTGTTTTTGCTTTTCTCTTCCTTCTGGCAGTGTTAGTGATATGGTCCCATGTCAGTACTGCTTGCTGTGCTGTGGTTTCCATTTAATCTTTGTTGCTCGAAAGGCTTTGTCCCCATTGTCAGTGTGTTTAGGTTTACATAAATGCGTGAGATAATCACAATTAAAATAGTGATCCTTACAACTCAGCTGAGGGTCGCAAATCACAGCACTTCCTTTTTTCACAAAATAACGTCTGTGATGTACATGTTTTTTAGGAACCTGTCAAACTGTCTGTGTAAGCGCCACTGACCTAGGGCAAAATTATTAACACTCCAAAACGAAAGCCAAAATGAAAACCACAGAGCAGCAACAACAAAATAAGCAGCACTGGGTCTGGAGGAAAATTCTGTACTAGTCTGTCAACCAAGACAAAATTAAAAGCAGGACACAACAAAGTGAGTACTGGCATCTGATGAACACTAATACGGTCACAGGGAAGACAAAAGTAAAACTACAAAAAAAGCAGCAGCAGTAATCAGATGCCAACAAATCAATAGTCCTGTGAGGGGGAAGACAAAATTATAAGCAGGAAAAACTAAATAGCGCTGAGTTAACATCAATCACTCATTTTGAGTGCTGCCCTGTTAACAGAAAAGTACCATTCTTTGTTTTCAGTAAGTACTGCTTAACTTCTTTCTAACTTCAGAATATCTGCCTAAATACTTCATCCTTAAATCTTCAGGATCTACTTATTATCTTCCCCTCAAGTGTTTGGCAGTGCCCTGTACTAAAAAACGAGAGCGACATGTTTTCTGTAGAAGCACGATTGAAATTTCATCGAAACCTAGTTGCAAAAGACAACTAGTTTGCAATGACAAGCACTACCCCACAGTTGCAAACTGGATACTCCTGACATTGCTTTACATTCTCACTCCAACTGTCTAATCAATAAAAAAGGGTCTTTTGCCATGGATATGAACTTCTCACTATCTCTGTTACAGGCTTGGTGGATATGGGCATCCTGAGGCAAGGCACAAATTGCCTCATGTTTACCTATAAGCAGTTAATTCTTAAATAAACTGATAAGGTATGCGAGAGATGTATTTACACAATGTCACTGGAGGCAAAGATCTCACAGCAAAGTACGACTAATGTCAATAAGGTTGTCAGTAGTACACACGCTACACCAATCACACAATTCAAAGCAGACATCTAGACCTGCACATGCTAAACCACTTAAATGAAACCTTCATAACCCCAAAGACCTTCTAGGAGTAGTACAGAAATACTCTCAGCAGCCCTGAAAGAACTCTCAAAACTCCATTCACATCAACACATACAGCCACATCTCATGGAGCCTCTACACAATCCAACATTCTGGTCAGTGGAGACTCCATTGAGAGACATTCCGATGTCCCTCTCACCAAGCTAAAGAGAAAGTCACGGGTCAGTTGCTCATCAGGGGCTAATATCCACCACATTATGGGCACACTCAGGTCTTTGGACCATAGGTACCAGTATGACTCAGTCATAGTCCATGTAGGTGTGTAAATGACCGGAGACGTACCTCTCTAATCTATATGATGAAAGAAATAATGAAGCTCTCTGAATGTGTGTCGCAGGCTGGTATAAGCCTAGCACTATGCAGCATTTAAACATTCTCAAAGGATGATGCCACAATATGAACAAAAGATGACCAACTTTAGTAATTGGCTTATTTTCTGATGTCATTCTAAGAGGGTGCAATATTGGTCAGGATGGAAGGAGAGAGTCAACAGACCAAACTGCTTTGCCAGGGAAGGTCTACACCTCTCCCGTCTAAGCTTTCGAACATTAGCTAAAACACGGTTTTCCCCCATAGTGCCTTTTTTAGGTAATGCCAAACTGAAAGCACTTTCGACATAGAAAATCAAAACCAAGAAAAACTAACGGTATTACTGCTCAATGCTAGGAGTCTAAACAAAAAAAAACTCCACTCCCTAGAAGCTCTATTCATCTTACAGAATGCTGAAGTTTGTGCGGTCACAGACATGGTTTAAAGCCGCAAAGAGCACACTGACAGTGCAAGGTTATAATACTTTCCACACATTTAGACCAGCTACTACACAAGCAGGGACTAAAGGTGGAGGTTTCTCGATGTACATCAAAAATAAATATACCTCCAGGCTGGTCAAACAGGACAATGCACTTGAGCTTCTCCATTTTCAAATCACCATAAGAAAAATCCAGTGCCACTTGCATGCAAGCTATAGGTGCCCACGATGATCCAAGGAAGCCCATACCATGTATTTGAACTTACTGAAAACACACTCCATCCAACCCAATACCATATTCATATATGATTTTAATTACCCTACTATTAATTGGGAATCCTATACAACATCATACGTACAGGCACAGAGATTCCTGATTTTATAAACAAACTCCCTGGACCAGATTGCCAATACACCAACCAGGGGTGAAACCATACTGCACCTGCTTCTCACTAATATGAGAGAGTGCTGCACACTCCCTAGTGTAATGTCTTCCCTGGTAAGGTCAGACCACAATATGGTCTCCTTTGAAGTAAAAATAAAACCTGGACCCCCGGCTAACCCTGGAATATTCAGGAACTACTCCAATGCTAACTTCTTGGCATTAAGTGATAATCGGGCAAAATTTCAAACCCCCATAAATCATGAGAACACTGTTGCATATGCAGAACTTTTTACATAAACCCTACACACTCATTTTAACAGCTGCATAGAGGCAGCTATACCCATCAGAAAGTACAGAAATAAAGCCTCCCAGGTGGAATCACAAAATCAATAGGCTGTACTAACAGAAGGAAAAAAATCATGGCAAACATTAGGAGTTGCAGCACCCAGCAGGATAAAAACACTCCTCAAACCAAACAAACTCAGAGGACAAAGTCTACCAACGCCAAAGTTGAGGTAAATTTGGTATCCCAAGCCAAGGACAACCACAATGCTTTCTTTGTCCACAAACTCTAAAGCAATACACAGTTGTGTGCAGAGCTCATTGTAAATGGAGCCACCTACACTTAGCCAGAATACACAGCAAACCTACTTGCCAGCAAATTTAGCTCCAACTTTACTCTCCTCTCTCAACTATGCCTCGGGAAATGCCAAATGCAACATCCTCTGCTATCACAAGGGAACACGTCCTTAAAATGCACTCTCTAAGGCCAAGAGCAGTGCATCAATGGGACCAGACAATATCCCAAGATGCCTTACAAACAGCAAGAAACGCAACATATCACACCCACTGGAATTGCTACATAATTGTGGTCTCCAAACAGACTTTGTAGCTCAATAATGGAGAAATGTAACAGTCATCCCTCTGCACAAAGGTGGGCCATCTACAGACCATGGAAACTACTAGCTTTATATGCAAAGCCAAGAACAAAATCATCATGGAAATGATCAATAATGATACAGTAAACCTCCAGACACCAGATCCAACCCAATCCAATTTAGTCACAGACAGGTCATGCCTACACAACCTCGTGGACTTCTTTGAGAAGGTCACCAAAGCAATAGCCAAGGGCAAAATGGTGCATACTGCTTACCTTGACTTGGCCAAGGCATTTGACAATATCCCACCTGGGCATTGTTGACAAAGCCTTCACAGAGGCAAGTCACAATTAGAGTCCCTCAGGGATCGGTCCTTGGAACGCTCCTTTTTGGCATTTACTTCTCTGAAGTCAAGGCCAATATCAATGGTCTCTGGCTGACTAAATTTGCAGATGATTGCAAATTAGAGGTAATCTAATCCCACACTGACACGAATGTTCTCCAGGAAGGGCAGACACAGAAACAACTGGTATTCGAGCCATGGACTAAAAGTAAATGCCAAGAAATGCATAATTGTATCCTTCGGGTAGTCATCCACCCCTGCTAACTATCATACTGATAACACACCCCTTAGAGTTGAGCCAGTAATGAGGGACTTGGGAACACACAGACAGTAATCTAGCCTTTGACCATCAGGTACCTACAGTAGTGAGGAAATCATTCTATGTTGGGCAACTTATACACAAAGGTACGAGCCCATCTAGGTCCAAAGTCATCACTATTCTTATGTATTCGGTACTCAGACTGAATACAGTGCTCCCTTTTATGTACCTAACCAAGCGTATCCAACAATTGTAATGTCCACAGAGGTTCCTCACTAAAAGAACACAGACTGTAAGTAACATGTCCTATATAGACTGCCTCAAGGCTCTAGCTCTGTGTGATGCCCCGCCACAGGACCAGTAATCAAGGAGCTTCAATTCTCACCACTGGCAACAGTGGGGGGGCGTACACTGAGAGAATGACAAGTGCACACACAGTATTACTAGATGCAGCTCTCTTCGTCAAGTGCAATTTCCCTTAAGAGCACAGAGACCACAGTCAGTCCGGGGCTGGTTTTCTCCCTCTTTCTCCAGATTCCCAATAAGACTCCCCACCGGCACAGCTCTAGGAGCTGAGATCTCAGATGAGTGGCCAAGCCAAGACCTCCAGCACCCTCTCTGTCTAATCAGTGCTACATGTCCCTGCCAAGTAGATGACACAAACATACTATGAAATTTGATTTACACACACACCTGCAGAGGCTGGCTCAGGTTTAGCTATGCCCCCTTTTGCCCAGACTATAAGGCAGTTATCACAGCCACCAGCCACCTCCTTATCAGCTACTTTAAGGCCCTTAACAAAGGGTTCAAATCTTACTGTGTAATGCTACTATTAACACATATGGTAGTTTGACCAAGAATAAGAAGTTAAGTACCTACCATAATGTTTCATGTTAGTTGTCTTCTTCTCGCCTTCATTCTTGCTGGCTGGGTTCAGAGCCAATCCTGGGCTCCAACTCGGCCATCTTCTAAAGCTCGAGAGCTATTTACTGGCTTGAGGCCTCCCCATATCCCCACAATGCCTGGCGCTACATCCCCAGATCTCATTTGGTAGACCTAACTACAGACAAAATATATGGACACCTGTCCTAACAGCATATGTTTAGCTACAGAGCTAAAAGGTTGAGGGAACAAACCAGATAAGACCCAGCCAGCTAAAAGGAACTCAGAGGGCAACTCTTCTCAGTCTATTAGGATAGGAGGACGGAGGGTGGGACGCAAGAAAGAAGGCGAGAAGACGACAACTAACATGGAACGTTATGGTAGGTACGTAACTTCTTAATGTTAAGTTGTCTATCTCGCCTTCATTCTTGCTGGTTGGGACAGCGTCCCTAGCACCTCAGTCCTGGGTGGCTCATCGGAACAGATTCAGCACAGTGGAACCAAAATCCGCTCTGCTCCTAGAGGCCACATCCAGCTTATAATGAGAAATGAATGTATGGGGAGTGGCCCATGTAGCTGCCGCACAAATGGCTTCCATTGGTAATCTTGCCTGAAAAGCTACAGAAGTGGCTAAAGCCCTAGTAGAGTGGCCTTTTGGTTTAGCAGGGGAGCCGTTTGTTCCTCAACTGATAAATAAAAGCAATAATAGAAGTCAGCCACCTAGAAAGAGTTACTTTAGACACTGGTAGACCTTGTTTACCTTCAGCATAGGACAGGAAGAGCTGATCTGATATTCTAATTTGTTTAGTCCTATGCAAGTAGAAACGTAACTGTCTATGAACATCCAACTGATGTAATTTATGTTCAGCTTTGTTGGAATAATTTGGGAAGAAGACCGGAAGATCAATGGACTGATTCAGATTAGTCTCAGAAGGTACCTTAGGAAGAAAGGAGGGATTAATCCTGTGCGAAACTGTCATTATGAAAAACTAAATAAGGAGGGCGAACACGGGCCTGGAGTTCAGAAACTCTTCTAACTGAGGTAATTGCCACAAGAAAGAGGGTTTTCCAAGAAAGAAACTTCAAGGAACATGAAGCTGCGGGTTCAAAAGGGGGCAATATTAGGGAAGCTAAGATCAAATTAAGATCCCACGGAGGTGGGGGATCTCTTACTGGGAGCCTGAGCAAAGTAGTCCCTTTAAGAAAAGATTTGCAAAGCTTATGGGACATAATACAAGTTTCAGATAGGCCTGTATGAAAATTTTAAATTGTGGCTAACTGAACTCTAATGGTGGCAGAAGAGGACCCAGCCTGAAAAAGTTCCGCTAAGAAATCTAAAACTTGGTGAACAGGGGCTGAAAAGGGATCTATATTTTTAGACTGTGCCCAGCAAGAGAAACGTTTCCACTTACTAGCATAAGTTTTTCTTGTGGTAGATTTATGCGAATAAGAAGTTATGTACCTACCATAACGTTCCATGTTAGTGGTCTTCTTCTCGCCTTCTTTCTTGCTGGATGGGTTCGGAGCCGATCCTCGGCTCCGACTCGGCCAATACGGTCCCAGGCAATACACACAAGAAGTGTGACCATCTGTCAGACATTTTCTGACAGCATGAGTCACACTTCTTGAAGCCTGAGACCTTAGCGTCTTTTGACATAGTGAAAGGAGTGCCTGACAAAAACACAAACACACTACAGACACACCCTCTACCGAAGAAAATTATTAAATTATTAAGGCTAACACAAAGCCACAAACACACATACAAGCCCTTAACAAAAAACTACTAATTTAGTCACACTAAAGGACTGGGGGAAGGGAAGGGGCCGAAGGCCTACAAGTTAAGGGAAGAAAAGGAAGGGAATAGTCCCGAAAAACAGGGGTCGATTTATCTAAATATTAAACTAAAAAGGTTATGGTATGAAACAAAAGGGGGTTAAGAAATACCTATTACGGTAAAAACTCAAACTAAACTGCATGAGCCGGTAGAAAAGCACCTCATCAGCTATAGCGGCAAATGAGATCCGAGTAGTTACCGCCTAGCATTGTGGGATATAGGGGAGCCTCGAGCCGGTGGAATTAGCTCTCGAGCTTTAGTATTGGCCGAGTCGGAGCCGAGGATCGGCTCCGAACCCATCCAGCAAGAATGAAGGCGAGATGGACAACTTAACATGATACGATTTCACACACCGATTGGAAAATGTTCGGAAGCCTGGCTAAGGTTGGAAGTGGAGCAACCAAGCAGTGAGGTCGAGAGACTGAAGGGATTGGTGCAGCCCGCCTGACTGATGGATCAGGAGGTCTGGTACTGGGTCTAGGGCTGCTCCAGGAGGTGATGATGCAGGAACGGAAACCAAATTTGTCAAGGTCAGTAGGGGGCAATGAGGATCATCTTGCATCCCAGCGCGGTAGCTTTCTATATTAGTTTGGAAATCAGGGGAAATGGAGGGAATGCACAAAGAAGTCCCTGAGGCCAATCGTGGATTAGAGCATCTCTGGGAGGGTATCCGGGAAGAGGGAGGAGAGAAAAGAAACTGTCGCACTTGCTGTTGAAGGGGGTGGCGAAAAGGTCGCAGCAAGGCTGACCCCATTTGCGGAAGATTTGGTCTGCCACTGTCTGATTGAGAGACCACTCGTACGGCATGAGAATTGCTCTGCTCAGCCTGTCCACTATAACGTTGGACTTCCCAGGGATGCGCGTTGCTATCAGAAATTGCTGGGAAGAGATTGCACATTGCCAGAGTCTGAGTGCTTCTCGACATAGGGGGTAGGACTTGGTTTCGCCCTGCTTGTTGATGTACCACACTACCGACATATCGTCGGTCTGAATTGCAATGGTCCCGGTGGGAAGAGAGTTCTGAAGAGTTTGCAATGCTAAAAGCACAGCTCTCATCTCCAAGACATTGATATGCAGATGGTACTTGTGGGGTTGCCAGGTGCCTTGGACTGTTCTGCCCTGAAAGTGCCCCCCCCCCCACCCGATCAGGGAGGCATCCGTGGTCACAGTGGCTACTGGAGGGGGAAGAACAAATGGTCTGCCCTGGGGTACTGACGGGGAAACCATCCACCAAGCAAGCTGGTCTTTGCATGTCTGTGTAATCATAATCATGTGAGACACTGGAAGTTGTAGAAATGACCAATGGGTGAAAAGCAACCACTGAAGAATCCTCATATGAAAACGAGCCAGGGGGACTAGTATGATCGCAGCTGCCATGAGGCCCAATGTCTTTAGGACGAATCTGACCTGAATTTTCTTGCATTCTAATAACACCTGTACATGTCTGCGAATATCTAATACTCTGTGTAGCAGAAGTCTCACTGACATGTCTTTTGTACTTAAACTTGCGCCTATAAAGGTTATAGACTGACAAGGCGACAATGCAGACTTTTCGAAATTTATTGCGATACCTAGCTTGGAGCAAGTTTGGATGCTGTAGTTCCTGGCTCGTAGCAGCTGATGTCTGGTGGTAGCAGTAAGGAGCCAGTCTAGATAGGGAAACACCTGGAATCCTTGCTGTCTCAGGTGAGAGGTAACTACTGCCATATACATTTGGTGAACACCCTGGGGGCTGTGGTGAAACCAAAGGGCAGAGCTCGGAACTGATGATGACTGGCTCCCAGCCGGAAGCGGAGGAATCTTCTGGAGCGCCTGTCCATTTTGATATGGTAGTACGCATCTTGAAGATCTATGGAGCACATCCAATTGTCCTGACCCAAAAATGGTAGAATGGACTGAAGCGTGACCATCCGGAGACCTGTTTAGTCTGCTGAGATCCAAAATGTGTCTCCAGTCCCCTGTCTTTTTTGGTACCAAAAAGAACCTTGAGTAAATTCTGGATCCTTGCTGGTCTGCTGGGACTCCATGGCTTTTTTTTGTAGCAGTTTTGAGATCTCTTGCACTGCTTGTTCCCTTAGACTGGGTGGAACATCTGGAAGGGATTTGTTTGACTTTAAGGGGGTATGAACGAAGGGAATTCTGTAACCTCCGGATATGATAGACTGTACCCATCTGTCTTGAGTTGTGTCTTGCCAGGCTTTTGGGTACAGCGATAATCTTCCCCTGACTGCCTCCGAAGGCGGGCAGCCCCTCAGGGATGCTGGAAGGGCTTGTCAGAGAAGGAATCTCTGCCGCCCTGATTTTGCGGGCCCCCTCTGCCTCGAGGGCGGCGTCTATTATTGTTCCCTCCTCTGCTCCTGGAGGGAAACTCACCATGTGTGCCAGGCACAGCTCCCTGGGGTTTCCGGAACCACATTTTCCCACTTTTCTGACCTTTGGGGTATGGTCTAGAAGGAGTGGAAAAACGGACTCCCACAGCAGAGAGAGTCTTGCCTTCCTGCTCACACCTGTTAAGCGTATCCTTCACCTGTGGTCCAAAAAGAGCAGAACCATCAAAAGGGGTATTGGTGAAAGACGCCTTAAAGGAGTCCGCAAAGTTACATAACCGCATCCAAGCGTGCCTTCTCAAGGCCACACCTGTGCCTGCGGCTCTACTCGCCCCATCGGCCGCATAAGAAATGAGCCACATGGAGGAGTTCACTATCAAATTAAGTCGCCAGCTGGGAGGTAATCTTATCCTGGGCCCCCGCAGCTGATGGATCTTGAAGGGTATCTCCTAGCTCCTTAAGGAGATCCCTTTGAAGGCGGGTAAAATGGCACAAATAGTTCAGCGACCGCATGGAAAAGGTTGCTGAGGAAAACATCTGCTTCCCATATCTGTCCATCGTCCTAGACTCCTTATTAGGGGGATGGACAGACGAAGTCTCAGCCAACTCCTTTTTCGGGGCTGCTGCTACCACCATAGCATCAACAGGGACACCCTTTGTCAAAAATTGTTCGTCTTGTGGTGCTGTGATGAATTTTGTGGGCCTTCGGGGAGTTGGTTCCAGTGTGTCTGGGGCTGACCACGCCTTTCGAGCCACCACTGTCATCAGTGGATCGAAAGGCGGAGACACCCAGGAGGTGGAGGGGCGAGAACCAAACGCGTCCAGATATACCGACTCATCCTCAAAAGGGTTAAGGGTAGTCCAGTTCCCCCTCTGCCTAAGCATCTCAAGGATGTCTGAGAAGGAGACATCTTCAGAGGGGGACCTTGGGGACCTTTCCAAATCCTCTAAGTCGGTATCCGAAGTGACAGACTCAGGGGAGTCAACATGCTTCCTCTTACATTTTCTCTTTCGAGGGGGCTCCTCTGAATGATCAGGGGAGGCCTCGGAAGAGTAAGACATGCCCACTGGGGCGACCTGGAGCGCTTGTTCTCCTCGCTTGGGGTCTGGAGGAGGGGCAGAGGCAGACGCAGGCACCATGGGGGGGGGGAGAGCCGAAGAGGCTGATCGTGGGGCTAACTGAGGGACCAGCACACTCCTCATGACCTCGAAGGCACCCCTTCCCGGCAGAGAAGGCTCAGGCTCCAAAGAGACTGGAACCCCCCCCCCCGGCACAGAGATGGACAGCTCCGAGGCCGATGTAGGAGCAGAGCTCACCTGCGCCGAAGCTCCGAGAGGGAAAACAGGGTTGGACAAGGATCCGATGCCACTCGCCTCCTCGGAACCGACAAGGGAGTCTCGGCACCCAGATCCCTCTAAGGACGGCGCCATGGAAGTGATCGGAGCCAAAGGAACTGAAAGTGTAGGTATCGGCGCCGACGGTTCAACAATCCAAACCCCAACCAGCTCCGGCTCCGAACTCAAGGGGTGAGTCGAAGGAGGAACAACTGTACAAATGGGCAGAGCCGAACCCTGATGAGGGGGGCTGGATAGCATTTTAGCCAAGGCCTGCGATTTCAGAAGTCTGCTCACCACTCTCTCCAAGTCATGGTCAGACAGTCTCGAAGACAGAGGAGAGTGAGATCGGTGACTTCGCTCCGACTGTAACAGAGGTGACCCCGGAGCTGAGCGAATCGACTCTAGGGATGGGGACCTAGAAAGCTTTCGGCTCCCTGAAGGTTCCGACACCAAGATCAGAGCCGACTGAGAAGCAGGTACTTTGGTTCCGGCTGGAACCGAAGTCGAAGCAGACACCACACCCAAATGCTCCGAGCTGGGAGCCAACGGCTTTGATGGCTTGGAGGGTTTCCCTGGCTGAGTCTTAGCAGGTGACCCTTCAGGTTTTAGTAATCCTCTAAGGATTAACGTATTCCTACGCTCCTGCAGGACTCTTGGACTAAAGGCTTCTGACAGCATGAGTCACACTTCTTGAATCCCGATACCTTCGTATCTTTGGACATTCTGCAAAAAGGAAATATCCCAGGGGAAAAAAGGTCAACAGTACAAGAGCAGGTAACAAGTATAAAGAAACCCGTACACACAAAAAAAAAAAAAAAGTTACCACACCTTAACGCACACACACACACTATAACTATAACATATATATATATATATATATATATATATATATATATATATATATATATATACATATATATATATATATATATATATATATATATATATATATATATATATATATATATATATATACATATATATATATATATATATATATTTATATATCTACTAGAAAATAGTAATATATATATATATCTACTAGAAAATAGTAAAGTACTACAACTATTTCTATCTGAAAACACTACAAACGGTATTTAGAGAACAAGGGTTAGCCTCTAACTAAAAACGGCTACCTTTAAGAGAGAGAGAGAGAGGCAGGGAGGGGAAACCTCTCAAACAGTAAAAACGAGTTTTCTAAGGGGATGGGATAGATCTAAAAGTACGCAGACACAATAAGTACTAACACTACTATAATACAAATTAAACACTATTTATATGAAAATTTTTATATAAAACCTATCAAAAGATGAAAAATATGACCTGAGCCAGCAAAAGCAACCTCGTAGCAGAAGCGGCAAACGAGATCTGGGGATCTAGCACCAGGCATTGTGGGATATGGGGAGGCCTCGAGCCAGTAAATAGCTCTCGAGCTTTAGAAGATGGCCAAGTCGGAGCCGAGGATCGGCTCCGAACCCAACCAGCAAGAATGAAGGCGAGATAGACAACATAACATCAAGGCTATTAGGAGTGGCCTACACAGAGTCACCAAATACATATGCAAGTATTCTAAGAACTTACATTTCTCTACACAGATCGGCCACAATGAAAGGTTTAAATATATTTAATAATAAATAAAATATGACATGACTAAATATATATTTACAGTGACATCAGATTTCAGAATCACAGGAAATATTTAAAACATTGCAGCTCAGTTTCAAATAAATGAAGAAAAACATCTAAACCATGCTTCATTATATTCAAATCAAAAACAGAATACGGAATGCTCTCTCTGAGTTCTCAAATTAATAACTCAAATATTACTGTCGGGCTAGCTTGCAGAATAACAATTTCTTGTCATCTGACTTCTAGTCCCCAGGCCCAAAACAACCACTGATGGCAGCTGGCAGCATTTAGCATCTACCTGTAAAAATACACAGACCTCAGATATTTGGCACAGAATGGAAGTCAAAAAAAATAAAACACTTCCAAGACAATACAGAAAGCTTCTCAGCACAGACATTATGTCTCCTTGTTGCCATAATAATTTAATTTCATTACTTTTCTGAAATTTACTAGACTGAGGTCAACTTCTTGTGTTCCAGTTTCCACTGTTAAAATATATACATTTAAACAGTTACAATAGGGCATGCACATTTATGTTCTCTTCCAGCAGGGCACACTGTGGATACATCTTTAAGCTCAGTACTTTACAAACCCTTTTCAACACGTCTATACAAACAAGTTTATAATACACAACATACAGTTCTAATACAGTTGTAACACAAACAGGAGTGGCCTTGTGTCAACTGGTGCCCTAGGGAAAAGGGCTCCATGATGCCCCCTCTCTCCCAACACCAACCGGTGCCTTCATCCTGGTCTACCTATGCCAAAATAAATTCTGGAAAAGCATCCCTGCTAGAGTGGCACCCTAGGCGGCCGTCTAGTTGGTCTATGCCTAAGGTCGGCTATGAACACAAACATCTTACACATTATTTTGATATTCACCAATAACATACAATTATTTACAAAATTCCACATAGCTGTTCTGGCAGTATCTCCCTTTCGTGACACTTCTTCCACCACAAAGAATCAAGCCAGTTTTTTCAAGTGACCCTTGATAAATGTTGCTTTAGAGGGATGAACCTATGTGGGAATACCTTACCCCAATTCCCTGCCTTGAGATTTCAACTGCCTTGGCATTTCTGACCCCATTACACTGCTGCACTTTCATATATACCCCGCAACCCTAGGCTCCACCACAGTAACTTGGCATTATGCTGGCTGTCTCAATGTAGCCATGTTAAGGGATTGTGGTCTGTAACTACAGTGAATTTCCTTCCATACAGACAAGGCTGAAGTTTGTGCAGTGGTCATACTATGGCTAAACATTCCTTTTCTACAGCTGCATGGCATTCCTCCCTGGGTTGGAGGCTACGGCTGAGATATACCACTGGGTGCTCTTCTCCCTCTGAGGAAACCTAGCTGAGTACAGCCACCACCCAATGGTTTGAAGCATCCACCTGCACAACAAATTATTTGCTGTAATCTGAACTGGTTATCACAGGGGGTCCTCCCAAAGCTCAATTAAGCTTCTGGAATACCTGCTCACATGTTGGGATCCACACTACTTTATCTGCCTGTTTTTCCTTGTTAGGTTTGTGAGGGGTGCAGCTATGGTACTGTAAATTGAGGGCAAACTTTCTGTAGTACACTGCTGTCCCTAAGAATACCCTCACCTCCTTTTTGGTAACAAGTGCAGACCACGCCTGAATGACTTCCACTTTCACAGGTCCTGGTCTGATCTTCCCACTCTGTGTCCCATGTAGGAGACCTCTGCCCCACCCACCTGACACTTACTGGGCTTAATGCTCAACCCTGCCCTCTGTAGTCTGCTCAGCACCTACCTGGGCTTAATGGTCAACCCAGACCTCTGTAGTCTGCTCAGCACCTACCTGACATACTAAAAGTGGTCTTGCCAGGAATGGCTATAGATGGCAATATCATCCAAGTAAGCAATGGCAAAATCTCCTGCTAGAATATATCCACCAACCTCTGGAAATCATTGGGGTATTTTCATCCCTAAGGGCATCTTTGTGAACTCATAAAAGCTGAAAGGAGTCACAAAAGCTGACCTGTCTATAGCACTGGCAGTCGAGGGCACCTGCCAGTAGCCCTTGGTAAGATCAATAGTGGGAAGAAACTTAACAGCATCCAGCTACTCTAGGGCTTCATCTGTACTAGGCATGGGCTAAGCATCTGACTCTACTATTTAATTTCCTGTAGTTCACACAGAAAGTACAGTTTTGTACCTACCATAAATGTAGATGTCCGAACTGGATAGCATCTGCAGTCATAACAAGTGGGTTGTCCTGTCGTCAGGCAGCCCTGCAGTCGGCCGGATTCCAAAGTCCGGGTCCGGCTTCGGCTGATGTCGCACTCCACCCGACGTCATCTCTGTTGGTCTTCGGGTATAAAAGCATCAGCCAACGCCATTTTCCTCAGTGTTTCTTGCCCCAGATGCCAGTAGCCCTCTTGCAGGCTAAAATTTCGATAGATGCCAATGTTTCCAAATAGATAGAGGTAAACACAGCAATAAGCATATATGTACATATATACAAACAAATACACCATAAAGACTCCCCAACAGCTAGCTATTAGGAGGGTAAACACCCTAGGAGAACCACAGACGGGAAGGCGGGAGGGTCATCCTGAGAGCATAAGCTATCCAGTTCGGACATCTACATTTATGGTAGGTACAAAACTGTACTATGTCCTTCATGGATGCATCTGCAGTCATAACAAGTGGGTAGAATACCATAGCCAACTAGGCAGGAGGATAAAAGTAGATTATGGTGTGTTTAGGATCCCTTGCAGTACAGCAGTGGCAAACCCTGCTCGGGATCTGGAATATAGAGGCAAATTATAATGCTTGGCAAATGTATGCACGGAGGTCCAAGTAGCCGCCTCAATAATGTCTTTGGTTGCCACTCCTCGTAAGAAGGCTGTGGTAGTGGCTGTTGCCCTTGTAGAATGAGGTCTTATGTTCTGTGGAATTGGTTTTCCATGGAAGGAGTAACAGTATCGTATGCAATTTCCTATCCATTTGGAGATTGTCTGTTTGGAAATAGCTTTTCCTTCCCTTCCTGTTGCATAGGCTACAAAAAGTTGGTCAGTCTTTCTGCTATTTTTTGTTCTGTCCAAGTAGTAGCGTAGCTGTCTATGTACATCCAAGGTATGCAGTATTCTTTCCCCTCTGTTTTGTGGGTTTGAAAAGAAGGTAGGTAGGTGGATTGCCTGGTTTAAAGACACTCTGGATACCACCTTGGGCATAAATGTAGGATTAGTCCTCATGGACACTCTGTCTTGGTGGAAGATTAGGAAGGGTTGCACTGCCATTAAGGCCTGTAGTTCTGAAACCCTCCTTGCTGAAGTAATTGCCAGTAGGAAAGCAGTTTTCCATGACAGGTGTTGTAGGTCTGCTGTTGCTGCTGGTTCAAAGGGTGATAGTGTCAACTTTTCTAGCACAAAGTTTAAATCCCAAGCTGGTAATGGTGGTTTCCTTGGAGGTTTTACATTCTTGATTCCTCTGAGAAACTGCCTGAGCAAAGGGTGCGAAAAAACAGGTGGATCAAAGCTGTATTCTGCTGAAATAGCTGATGCATGTATCTTGATGTCGAGGAGTAGGACAGGCCTGAATGAAGAAGTTCGGCCAGATACTCCAGAATGTTAGGCATATCTATGTTTGACACATCTTTTCCTCTTTCCGTACTCCAAATGACAAACCTTTTCCATTTCCCAGCATAGTTCCTTCTTGTTGAAGGTCTGCGTGCTTCCAGAATAATGTCTTTAACTCTTTGGGAAAGTTCTGGATTAGCTGCTGCTATGTGATGTTCCATGCAGTCAGTTGCAGCGTTTTTAGGTTTGGATGTATGATGCTGTAGTTGTTCTGAGTTAACATCAAAGGCATCAGGGGTATTGGCCACATATTGTTCCGAGACATGCTCTTCAGTAGTGGGTACCAGTGTTGTCTTGGCCAGTTTGGAGCTATCAGGATTATCCTTGGACGTTCTTCCTTGATTTTTAGTAGTACCTTGTGTATCAAAGGAAGAGGTGGGAATGCATATGCTGTTAGGCCTTTCCAGTTGAAGGAGAGTGAGTCCACTTTCCATGCTAGTGGGTGGAATGTCCTTGTGCAGAATTTTTGAGCTGGTGATTGAGAGGTGATGCGAATAGGTCTATCTGTGGCATTCCCCATTTCTTGAGATGGTCTTGAAGATGTCCGGTGCAGCTTCCATTCGTGGGCATCCGAAGTGGTTCTGCTTAATATGTCTGCTAGAGTATTGTCTTTCCCCGGTACAAATATTGCCTGTAACTGAATGTTGTAGCTGAGTGCCAGGGTCCACAGCTCCAAGGTCATTCTGCATAGGGGTATGAATGAGTGCCTCCCTGTTTGTTGATGTACCACATGACTGTGGTGTTGTCTGTCCTTATCATCAACTGGCCCTCTTTGAGAAATGGTTTGAACTTTTGGATTGCCAGTTTTACTGCCAGCATTTCTTTTAGATTGATGTGCAGGTGAAGTTGATCCTGTGTCCACAATCCTTGCACGCATTTGTCCAGCATGTGGGCCCCCATCCTAGGTCTGAAGCGCCTGTTGTGATGGTCTGGCTTGGTTGACATCTGCGAAAGGGTAGGCCTGGGTTTGACTGGCATGCCTGAGCCCACCATAGGAACTCCTGTTTTAAGCATGGAATTAGTGGGATTTCTGTTTCTAGACTGTGTCTGTGTTGGGACCATAAATTCTTTAGGTACCACTGTAGTTTCCTCATATGTAGTCTGGCAAATGGGACCAAGATTATGCACGATGCCATGAAGCCCAAAGCCTGCAGAACTTTTCTTGCTGTTAACTTGTTCAGTTTTGTTAGTGCCAAGAAGTAAAGAGGAAGTTCTTTTTGTTTTTCTGTAGTCAGGAATGCCATTTGTTGTACTGTGTCCAATTCAGCCCAAGAATGTCCTTGTTTGGGATGGTATCAGCCTTGACTTTTGTAAATTGACTGTGTATCCCAGTCCTTGTAGCAAGTAAATGACCCTTTGTAAATCTGTTGTCAGCTTGCTTTTGTTGTCCCCTTGTAGCAGGCAGTCGTCCAGGTATGGGTAAATTTGAATTCCTGTAGTCTGCAATGGCGATTACTGATGCCAGGCATTTTGTGAATACTCTGGGCGCAGTAGATAAGCCAAAGGGCAATGCTGAGAATTGATAGTGCTCTGATCCTGCAAGAAATCTGAGGTATCTTCTGCAGATTGGTCGAATGGGGACATGCAGGTATGCCTCCTTGAGATCTAGAGTTACCAGCCAAGACTCCTTGCCCAGCATGGGAAGAAGTTGCTGTAGGGTCAGCATTTTGAATTTTGGGACAATGATGTATGTATTTAAGGTGGACAGGTCGAGAATTGGTCTCCAACTTTTTTCCTTTCTTGGAACTAGGAATAGTCTGGAGTAGAACCCCTTTCCTTGTTCTGCTGTTGGCACTCTTTCCACAGCTCTCATGTTTGCTAACTCCATTATCTGGCGTAGAGCCTCTGTTTTTTGATTTGGAGGTAGATTTGGCATTCCTCTTTGACTGGTAAAGTGTGGAAGTGAAACCGTAACCTTGATCTATGGTTTGTAAAATCCACTTGTCTTTTGTTATGTAGTGCCAGTTCTTTGAAAATAAGGTTAACTTTCCGCCTAGAGGAGCTGCTATTTGTTCCCTGGTAGGCGGATTTAGGATTAAGTCACTGTGGTTGTGCTGATGTAGTGGCAGTGGCTGTGTCTGTGCCTCTGTTGTTACCTTGCCACTGTCGTCCTCTGTAGGCACCTCCTCTGGATTGGTTTCTGCCTCTGGAACGCCTATTCCTGCCCCTTTGAAATTTTGTGGAGTCAGGAAAGGACCAATTTTTGGAGGGCCAGTTCCTGCTAAACCTTGGGGTTGAACCTGCAAGAAATCTTTAACAGTTTGAACAGATTTTGCCTTTTCTTCCATTTTCTTCATAACCTGCTGGGCAGGTGTACCAAACAAACTTGTCTTGTCCATAGGAGCATCTAGCAACTTAGCTTTAACATGATCCGGTAAAGCTTGTTCCTTTAGCCATGCATGCCTTCTTATCACTGTGCCTGTCATGGCTGATCTAAATGAAGCCTCCAGTGCATCATAGCCACATTTTAAGGAATGGTTGCTAACCTGTTGTATGTTATTTACCATCTCTAATACATATTTCTTATCAAGAGATTCATCAGTGGTTAGTTTTTAGTTAACTGATCAAGCATAAACTCTTGGTATTGTATCATGTGAAACTGACAGTTTAAAGCTCTAGCTGAGAGAGTAGCTGAAGTGTAGACCTTTTGCCCCATCTGTCTAGTGACCTTGCTTCCCTTTCAGAAGGAATAGGGTTTTAGCTGTGGTCGGCTACTGCCTTGGGACCCTGGGATATAGTTTCTGGGTCTGCAAGTGGGGCCTTGTAAAGGTGGTGATGAGTATCTGGCACCCTGTAAAATCTGTCTGGTTTGGCAGGGGCTGGGGTAAAGAATCTGGAGCGGAGCAAACATCATTGAAAGCATCATCCACCACAGAGAGAACAGGAGGTATAGCTAAGGGCCTGTGCTGTGGGAGGTGCAGAAAGGTCCTAAGTCTTTTCTGGAGTCTGAAAAATCCTGTTGCTGCCATTGAACTGTTCTCGCATGGCATGCAAGGTTTCCCCAAAGGAGAATTCTTCTGGTGGGGAAGCAGCTGGAATGGATTCTTCAGCATCAGAATCTTCAAAATTGGAGAAGGGAGCCTCAGGCTGGTCAGTTATGTCTGATTCATCAGCAGAATCATCAGAAGACACTGGCTCAGGGGGCTCTGCCCTAGGTCTCTTCTCTGGGGGCTGAGAGGCCCTGTCTGGGTGAGATTGAGATCCTCTAATTAAAGAAATTAAATCTTCTGCCAAAGAAAGCATTTGAGAACTAGAAGAGGGCCTGGATGTGGGGGGTTTAACAGGCACTGATTTAGTAGTCTTGGCTGCTTTAGCCCTGGCGAAGGCCTTAATGGACATGGCAGCTGGAGGCCTAGCAGCACCATGTGCTGGGGTAGAGACATCCAAGGGATGGTGTCTGATAAGTCAACCACCGTAGTGGGTAAAATTTCTGAGGTCGATTCAAGAGTTGTAGCAGGGGCCTCAGTTGTAAGAATAGGTTCAGCTGTACTTTGAGCAGTTTTCTCGGTTTCAGCCGAAACCGAGACACTCATGTTTGCTTTAGCGTGGTTTCGGCCGAAACCGCGGACCGCGAGTGTCGGTCTTTATCTTTGCGTTTTTTGGGGGTAGTCGGAGGATCCGACGGCATAATGTACGCAAATTCAGAACCGAAAAACTGTTCTGCAAACTCCGACCGACGCCTAAGCGTTCGTCGGTTGAAAGAGGCACAGGCCGAACAGGCTGCTACGTCGTGGGCTGGGCCTAAACAAGGCAGACAGTAAGAGTGGAAATCCTTATGAGGTATTTGTTTCCCACAGGTTAAACAATTGTTAACTTTTTCTGACATCGGCTGAGGCAAGAAAGAGTCCCCAACGGGGTACTTAGCTTTAGAAGTCTTCGAAGTAGTATTTGGTAGAAGTAATCTCTGGATCCGACCGACCGGCACTTGCGAACAGCTTCTGCTTCGGGCACCACGCGGCAAGAAAGACTGAGGAAAATGGCGTCGGCTGATGCTTTTATACCCGAAGACCAACAGAGATGACGTCGGGTGGAGTGCGACATCAGCCGAAGCCGGACCCGGACTTTGGAATCCGGCCGACTGCAGGGCTGCCTGACGACAGGACAACCCACTTGTTATGACTGCAGATGCATCCATGAAGGACATCTAGTGCTGCCATCCTCCTTTGCCACCAGCACCACTGGGGAGGCCCAGGGACTGCTCGACTCCTGGATTACCCCTAGTTCCAAAATTTCCTGTATCTCATCCCTCAGAGTCTGACTGCCTCTCTCAGGCACCCTACAAGGGGCCTGCTTAATAGATCTTTGGGGTCCTGTATCCACATGGTGCTGCACCAAGTGGGTGCACCCTGGCTTTCCAGTGAACATTCCCCCAAACTCCTATTAATACTGCTTGGATTTCTCAAACCCGGGTAGGGGAAGGCTGCTATGACATTGCTACCCCTTGCACTGAGCTGTCAGTCTGAGCCTCATTGAGGAGATCAATCACCAGGTTCCCCTCAGACTCCTCCTGCCATCCACTGCAAATACTCAGCACAAGGGCCTGGCTACCATGGTAAGGTTTCATCATTTTAACATGGTACAATCTGTGCCCCTGCCTAGCAGTTTTACCAAGTAGTTAACATTGTTGACCTTCCTTACAACCTTGAAGGGTTCCTTCCCAAGCTGCCTGCAGCTTGTTGTGTCTGACAGGAATAAGAACAATAATCTGATGGCCCACTGCATGCTATCTATCTTGAGTAATCCTTTCATACTAGACCTTTTTCTGCTGTTTGGGTTTCTGCCAGGTTCTCCTGAGCTAAGTCCATATGTTCCCTAAGCCTTGTTCTGAGATTTAGGGCATATGCCACAACAGACTCCTTGTGGGATTCACACACACCCGTCTGCTCACTACAAATCAAATCTAGCAGTCCCCTCACCCTATGCCCATACAGCAACTCAAAGGGTGAAAAGCATGTGGATTCCTGGGGCACACCTCTTTGTAAGCAAACAGATAGGGCAGATATTTATCTCACTCCCTCTTAAACTGGTCTGCAAATGCCAAAAGCATGGTCTTTAGTGTAGAGTTTAATCTCTCTACGAGACCAATAGTCTGTGGGTGGTAAGGGGTGGTCTTTAGGTGCTTCACCCACAGTGCTTCCACAGACAAGCCAGCAGGTCTGACATGAAATTGGCACCTCTGTCAATCAGCACTTTTTGGGAAACCTACCCTGCTGAAAATATCAAACAAAGCATTTGCCACCTTTTCTGCCTCAATGGAGGACAGAGCCACTGCTTCAGAGTATCTGGTAGCATATTCTACTACCACTAGGATATACTTCTTCCCTGTGGAACTTGGGGTACTCAAAGGCCACACAATATCCATAGCTACCCTCTGAAACAGCTCCTCAATCACAGGCAAAGTCACTATAGGAGTTTTGACCTCATCTCCTGCCTTACCTACCTTTTGGCACTGCTCAGAGGTCCTGCAGTAACCTGTTACATCCCTGGAAATCTCAGGCCAATAAAAGTTCTGCATAATATGTCTCTTGGTACGCTTCATGCCCATATGACCTGGAAAGGGAATATCTTGGGCTATGGCTAGAAATGCAGACGGTAGGCACTGGGTACTACCAACTGTTGTATTCTCTCACCCTCTAGCCCTCCCCTCAGGGGTCCAGACTCTTTACAGTAACCCTTTGTCCAAGTGTACAGATTCCCTCTGAGACTCAAGTGGCTTCACTGGCTACCTCCCTCAGGCCTTGTAATGTAGAGCCTGAGAGATGAGCCTGTCTCAACTCTCTCTTTGTAACCCTTCCCAGCTCCCCTTCCACAGGAAGTCTGGTATCCTCTGAAAGTGGTGCCTGTTGGCCTGGGTACTACCTACTACTCACCTCTGCCCTTGCAGTCACATTGTCCAAGGGAACATCAATACTCACTAGCAGCTGTGGCGTGCCTTCAGTCTCAATGGTACAGGGTAGCTTCCTCCCTGAAATAGCCACCTCACCAGCCCTGGCTGCAAGTGTGCTGTCTGCCTGCATCCCCCACCCCCCCCAAGGCTAACAGATCCACATGTTTGTCTCCAAGCCTGACTGCGTGAAACTGCATGCATACAAGGTACTGCATTATCAAAATTATTCCCTTTCAGGACATCTGCAGGGATATCTTCGAACATACCAACTTACTTGCTTCCTTTTTCACCCTCCCAGTCAAAGTGAAGCTTAGTCAAAGGCACTTGGAATGGGGTCTCTCCTAAAGCTATGACTGGTGTAGACTGCCCAAGCAAGTAGTGCTCCTCTTTAATCACTGCAGACTTCACAATGATTAGGTCAGAGACTCTCTCTCTTTTAGCAGAGGCCCGTTTCCCATTTACTAAGATTGGATATAACCTCTTGTGGTAGTTTGGTACCCTTGTCTCCAGACAACTTATTGCTGGGCATCCTGTCATTCCCATTTTATGGCTCTCCCACCTTGCCTTCATGGACATCTATATGCTACATGGCACAAATGGTTACATTTAAAACATTTAACTCTTGATCCTGGTTGTGTACATGGACTAGTGGCTTCCCCTGCTACTGGCGGACTCTGTTGTGGTGGTTTAGGCTGCCCACCATGGGTTTCCTTAGACGCATGTACAGCACTGGGTATCCATTTCTGTGCAGTGATGCCCTGCTTGCTAGGTATAGGTCTCCCTTGTTCCCTAACTCTTCTACAGTCCTGCATCCCCTGTTTGCCAATCCAATTCTCATGTCCTCAGGTAAAGTGCTAAGGGCTTGTTCTCACACCAAAAGGTCTGGCAGCCCTTCAAAAGTGGTGACCTTGACACCCATTCACTCATCTATGAAAATAAGTGCTTAACTCAGCAATACAGTTGCACACACTCATCTGCCTTCTGTCTATGCTCATGAAACTTTTTTCTATAAGCTTCAGGTGTTAACTTAAAACACTCTATAACAATTTTTAACAGTATTATAATTTAAGCAATCAGAATCAGACAACTTAGAAATAGTAGTTACAGCTTTACCATGGAGTGAGAGTGAGGATATGTACCCAGAGCCCTTGATCATTATACTGTTTACATACCCTTTCAAACATATGAACAATACTATCAAAATGATCACCTTCTGTAAACTGTGGAAAAGATTTACTGACCTTTATTGCTTCTGGGGTTCGGTTACTCCCTTCCCCATTACCTCTATGACCCTGGTGAAGAGTCAGCATGTCCTTTTCATGTTGCCTCTGCCTCTCATTTTCTTCAGCTTCCAGGCATCTCAGTATCTCCACGGATTCTATTTCCAGCCGTTTCTTCTCAAGTTCAGGTCTCCAACTCCAGACGGATTTTTAAATTATCTATGGAAAGGCTGAATTTTCCACTTGCTGAGAGTTGTACATTCCCAAGGCCAGTATTGTTGTCCTCCTAGTTGCTGGTGTGTGAAGCAACTGTGACCAAGGCTGCAATCATTTCTGCTTTAGTCAGGTTGGCATGTCCCAGTCCTTTAGCTTGGCACACCTCAGCCAACTGCCTCTGTCAGGTTGCCATAATCCTCTGCTGACATCCTTGCCTGTTCTCCCTGACTAAGCTAATAACAATAAAACTATTGTGATATGGAACTCTGAATGTCCACCATGTGGCTGCTTGAGAGTACAAACACCTTAGCAACCACTGTTTACAAGCTACAGGAGTTCAATATCCACACCACTGAATCCTAATATGTGATGTGGTGATCCCACCACTGCCAACCAATAAATGTGATGCCTCACCACTGGACCAGTGATCAAGGAGCCTCAATCTTCACCACTGGCAACAGTGGGGGACGTACACTGACAGGATGACAAGTACACACACAGTATTATCAGATGCAGCTCTCTGCATCAAGTGCAATTTCCCTTAAGAGCACACAGAGACCACAGTCAGTCCGGGGCTGATTTCTCCCTCTTTCTCCAGATCCCCAATAAGACTCCCCACTGGCACAGCTACAGAGTTGAGATCTCAGCAGAGTAGCTAAGCCAAGACCTCCAACATGCTCTCTGTCCAACCAGTGCATCATGTCCCTGCCCAAGTAGCAGACACACACACTGAGGTTTGATTCACTCTCACACACAAACAAACAAAAGGCTGGCACAGGTTTGTTAGCTATGCCCCCCTTTTGTCCAGACTAAAAGGTCATTTACACTGCCAGCAGCCACTTCCTTATTAGCTACTTTAAGGACTTTAACAAAGGGTATCCAAACTTACTGTGCAATGTTACTATTAATAGAAATGGTAGCTTGACCAACAGCAAGGCTATTAGGAAAGGCCTACACAATATCACCAAATAAATATGCAAGCACTTTCAAAACTTAATGATCACTACACAGATCAGAAAAAAAATGAAAGATTTAAATAAATTTAACAATAAAAGAACAAGACAATACTAAATATATATTTACAGTGACATCAGAGTTTAGAATCACAGGAAATGTTTAAAATAATATTGCAGGAAAGTCTCAAATAAATGAAGAAAAACATCTAAACTATGCTTCATTATATTCCTTATTAATACTAAAAATTACTATAACTTACTTACAGAGCAAGGCAGATGTGGTGAATGGATCTTCTAGCTGATGTTGTCAGGTGAAAGACAGAATACAGAATGTTACAGAGCAAGGCAGATGTGGTGAATGGTTCTTCTAGCTGATGTTGTCAGGTGAAAGACAGAACACAGAATGCTGTGTGTCTGTCACAGTTCTCAAATTAACAACTCAAATATTACTGCTGGGCTAGCTTGCAGAATGACATATCTTCCCATCGGACTTCGTCTCCTGGCCCAAAACAACCACAGATGACAGCATTTAGCATCTCCCTGTAAAAATACAGAGACCTCAGATCTTTGGCAGAGAATGGAAGTCATAAAGCACTTCCAAGACAATGCAGAAAGCTTCTCAGCACAGACATTGTGCCTCCTTGCTGCCATAAAGTAATTTAATTTCAGCTATTTTTCTGAAATTTACTACACTAAAGTTAGCCTCCTGTGTTCCAGTTTCCACTGTTAAAATACAGAAGTTTAAACAGTTACAATAGTGTATGTACATTTCTGTTTTCTTCCAGCAGGGCACACTGTGGATAGATATATCTTTAAGCTCAGTACTTTACAAACCCTTTTCAACACACGTCTGTAAAAACAAGTTTGATATACGCACAACATACAGTTCTAATACAGTTGTAACAAGCATCTAACACAAATCATTTTGATATTCACCAATGACATATAATTTACAAAATTCCAAAAAGCTGTGCTGGCAGTATCTCCTTTCATGACACCCTGTACTGTCTCGTAAAGGCTGTTGAAGGGAGATCTATGCCTGGCAAAAAGGGCATTTTAAGACCACCTCTGATGGGCTTCCTGCATATCAACAAATCCACCACCACCAGAATTCCCCATTGTAAGGACTTAAACCTTGCCTGTGATATAAACAGGACCTGCTGGACAGACAGGCATGTATCACAGAAACTACCTAGTTTCTGGAACAGGCTCCCCATCCATGTAAAGCGCTGTCCTTCTCCAACCCAATTCAAGTGTAACTTAAAACAACTCAATGGGGAACAGAAATTCACCCCTGGTTTGGCACTTGAATCTCTAATGGACATAGGCAACCTGCAAATGGTTCATATCCCAGAACCCTGCTTGTAAATTGTTCATCTCCCAATCACCTGCTTACACTTATCAAGGGTACCAGAACTTGTCAGAGATTTGGGATGCATGGCTAGACTTACAAATGCCCTTGTGGTCATTAACTTAGTAAATGACTATGAACCTATGTGCCAAGCGGTAATCCTTGGAAGCAATCCATTTCAAACAGGCACATCTGTTACTGACTTCCTGGGATGACATGTCATTCACAAGTACATAATGACAGTTAAGTAAATGGCAAAATTATTAAGGCTACCAAACTTTCTCTTGAAAATCTCTGCTTGGAAGCAACCACTCAACTTATTGTACAACAATTTCAGCAGCAAACATAAAAATGAAGATGGGATGGGTAATTCTTCCCTTTACAGAAGAGTTTCCAACTCACATCCTTGGCATTAAAAACGCACCTTGACATTTGATACAGAAATGTATGAAATTTGAAATGAATTTCTTCTCTCTTTAACCAGAATAAATGCAAACATTTCTTCTTTGCTACTATAACTCCCAGGCTGTGGCCGAAAAGGGTTCTTCAAGGATTAGCACACTACCGAGATTAGCAAAGTAAATAAATATATGCCTGCAGATAATTTAATTCCTATTAATTCTGGATGCACTGCAGCAATGATCCTTGAAATAAAAATCTCCACAAATATAAGACACAATTCGTCTAAAAAATACAGAAAAAAAGAGGTTCCCAGACCAACCATGGACACTGAACTGGGGGAGAGAGAAAGGCAGCATACTTGCAGCAAAGATCCTATTCTTGAAACTTCTACTGTTACAATGACTTCCTGTTCAATGGTCAACATAAGCATCATTGTTACAGGATTACTATACAGGTACTCAGAGAACAAAGCATTAGAGCTTTTAAGTTTCATAAAAGCATGGACCATAGGATGCCTTTCTGAAAGCAAAACTTGGTCTGTTTCGAGACTAGACATGCACTCTGCAGTGTTTTAAGAATGTTTGGATTTATAACTATGTAGCAGTCTTTCAAACACTCAGCACACAGATTTCTCAAGAAAGTTGCAGTGCTAGTACCTGATATGGTGAACTCCAACCTCCCTAGCCAATATTCTATTGAGCTGAACAAAAAAAAAAAAAAAAAAACAATATCAGTAAGCCACCTAGAAAGAGGATGTTTGGTTACTGGACAACAATACTTTTTTTTTTTTTCCGTAAAGGGAACAAACTAAGATCAGTATGCCTAATGGACTTCATCCTCTATGGATAATAGTCCTGTATATATCCAAGCAGTACAAAAAAATCCCCTTTTATTCTCCTGTTCTGGGCTAAAAACAAATAAATACAAGATGTATAGATTGATTCACTGTGAATTCAGAGACCATGACAGAAACGGAGTGTTCATTGTTACGGATACCCTTCAATTAAGGAAGACAACTTAAGGATCTTAAAAGAGCTGTCAGTCTTCTAGCTTGTTCCAAGATGAAATGTTGCAGTCGGTTTGAAATAACCAGCTTAAACGGGAGAAGACACAAACAGAACAACAAAAAAAAGATATGTGGAATCAATGCATACTTAAAAGGTCTTCAATGTAAATGCCTTTCTGAAACTGTTTTAATCCTAGAAGTTTCATGGCTGGAGGGGGGGGGGTTGGTTGGGGGGGCTACACTTTGATCCTGATGACTCGGGACTGACTAGTAATCTGAATGCTGAAGAAGCCAGTGAGGGGAGGGGAGGGGAAGCGAGTGACCAGGAAAAGCTGCATGTGTGCCTTGGTGGGGTGTCCATGCAAAGCAGCACACTAGGAAAATGAGTCAGGCATGTGAGGTATTAATCAGGCATGGAAGTACTGCATTAAGAAACCAATCACCTAATATAAGGACTGGGATTGGTTTTGGGTTTAGCAAAAGTAAATTAAGGCACCAAAGTTGCACACTGGAAATCAGTCACTGTACTTTATTGCAGAAGACAAATGGTAAGCGCTTTCACAACTTAATGTTGCTTCATCAGACCACATCACTATAACTGATGCTTGGTTAAATACTAGGACAATTAGTATGACATCACAATTTAAAGAGATATTACTCCACTAACATAAGAACATATATCAATATCCATAAGAAAAATGCATAAAATATATAGAAAGGTGTGTATTTACACACGATAATATTTAAAAACAATAATATTTAAAAACAATAATATTTAAATTTAAAAAAAAATATTAATATTTAAAAAGGGGGGGGGGTCATCCCTGATGGTTATTAAAATTATATATATATATATATATATATATATATATATATATATATACATATATATACATATATATATATGTATGTACATGTACACACACATATAACCATAATAGTACAATGAAAAATATATACATATAAAAAAAACTCATGTTTTAGTGTTTAAGGCACCTGGCCTTAAGGTAAGGAACTAATGAGGTGCAGCCATTCAAACCAGGATATCTATCTGCTTGTAATTTAGTGATCCATTGTTGTTCTAATTCTTCAGTGTGGTTTTCTACGTCAACACCTCTGTTTGTCCTTACTCTTTGTTGTAAGATTAAAAATTTAAAACAATGGCTACTGTCTGTATTCAGGACATGATTAGCTAGAGCATTTGATTGCTTCTGGTTCCATTATGTCCCTTATATGTTCTAACATTCTTTCTTTAAAGCTCCTATTTGTTTTGCCTACATAATAGGCATGGCATGCTTGGCAAAAACAAAAATAAACAACATCGACACTTTTACAATCATAATAATTCTTTCAAACAGACAGGGCACCTTCCCGTGCAGGAATTGTGCTGCTTGTCAGCATGTCTACACTAAAAATGAGTACATTCATCCTGTGAAAGGTTTTAAACTTTATACTAAGAATTATTATGATTGTAAAAGTGTCGATGTTGTTTATTTTTGTTTTGCAGCATGCCATGCCTATTATGTAGGCAAAACAAATAGGAGTTTTAAAGAAAGAATGTTAGAACATATAAGGGACATACGGAACCAGAAGCAATAAAATGCTCTAGCTAATCATGTCCTGAATACAGACAGTAGCCATTGTTTTAAATTTTTAATCTTACAACAAATAGTAAGGACAAACAGAGGTGGTGACGTAGAAAACCACACTGAAGAATTAGAACAACAATGGATCACTAAATTACAAGCAGATAGATATCCGGGTTTGAATGGCTGCACCTCATTAGTTCCTTACCTTAAGGCCAGGCGCCTTAAACACAAACATGAGTTTTATATATATATATATTTCATTGAACTATTATGGTTATATGTGTGTGTATATGTACATATATATATATATATATATATATATATATATATATTTTAATAACCATCAGGGATGACACCCCCCTTTTTTAAATATTAATATTTTTTAAAAATTTAAATATTATTGTTTTTAAATATTATTGTGTGTAAATACACACCTTTCTATATATTTTATGCATTTTTCTTATGGATATTGATATATGTTCTTATGTTAGTGGAGTAATATCTCTTTAAATTGTGATGTCATACTAATTGTCCTAGTATTTAACCAAGCATCAGTTGCAGTGATGAGGTCTGATGAAGCAACATTAAGTTGTGAAAGCGCTTACCGTTTGTCTTCTGCAATAAAGTACAGTGACTGATTTCCAGTGTGTAACTTTGGTGCCTTAATTTACTTTTGCTGTTGTGTGTTTTGGGCACCTCAGTGTACCTGCAGCCGGTTGGTCTTTGCATCTTCAGTTCCTGGTTTTGGGTTTACTTTGAAAATCCAACTGTTGCCTAGCTAATGGCATCCCTATGACTGGACCTTACCCTCTAAGGAATTAATGACCAAATGGATCACTCTAGAACTGATAACTGACAGGATGCAGAGAAAAATGTAATCAGTTTAAACCTTGCTTCTACAGCTAAATGATACTTTACAGTCAAGAAATCAATAACTGAATTTTATTTTAACAGAGTAAGCTAAGCACTACTAAACATAAATCAGATACATTTGTGAAGATGAAACGCTGCATTTTAAAGTGCTTTTCTAATATGATCTTTTAATAACTTAAATGGAGTAAGACCTTAATGGGGGGTACAAAATTTTAGCAAAAAAGGTTAAGGAAAATACACTAATGGATGACTTCAAATAGCTTAATCACTTTGTACTGCAACAGGATTTATAGCAATTACTGTAGCACACCGAAGTGCCATCAGCACTATTCGTTCTTAACGGAAATAGGTTCAGTACTTTGTAGTTACGACCACCCCTCATGGCATGATTAAAGGGCAGTTCCCTGTGCTTTCTCCTATTAACCTGGTGCACTTGGGTATTCTGAGGCAGTGTAAGAACTGCCGCATGTACAGAGACAACCCTCTCCTCTTATTTCCCAACACTGACTTGTGAGAGATGCATTTATATCATCAAATTGGAAGCTATGCACTCTCCAGCCAAGACCGGACTAGCTGGTCAAGAAGAGAAAGTCAACACCTGCACCGCACCACATGGAACACAAAGCCCTCCAGAACACCTCACCATCACAGCTCTCAAATAAAACACAAACCACACACCCACCTTCGCGGAGGCTGTCAGTAGAAATTTACCCAAACAGCAGAGACCTCCAAGACAGAAATGCACTCGACCACCACAACACAGCACAAGCCACATGACACACAGCTCACCTCCACAGTGCGCCCCTCAACCTAAGCCCCTAAGGCTAAACACCTTGCCCAATACACTAATCATAGGTGACTCAATAGTGAGGCACACAGATGTCCCACTCACTAGGATGAATAAGGAGAAGGTAACAGTCAGCTGTCTATCAGGTGCCGGAATCAGACACGTAACACACGCATTCAGGTCACTCCACAACAGGAACAAGTATGACTCTGTCATTGTCCGTGGGTGTGAATGACATGAGACGACCTCCCTGTACTACATGAAAAAATCATGGTGGAGCTCTTGGATTATGTGGCCCAAGCAGGTATGATACTAGCCCTGAACAGTATCCTACCATCACTCAGAATGATACCACAGTACAAACATAAAATAATTGACCAACAATTGGTTAAGTTTCTGGTGTCATTCTAAGGGGATCCAGTATAGGTCTGCTTGAGATGACATGACTGACGGACCTCGATGCTTTGCCAGAGATGGCCGGTCACCCCTGGGTTTTCGAGTACTGGCTAAGGCTCTTGCCACTCCTACAGTGCCTTTTGTAGGTGGTGTTTCAAACACCAAATTACCACTGTAACAGCTAAAAATAAATACAATCTGAGGGTCATGCTACTCCATCCTAAAAGCCTAAATGTCAAGATGCCCTCGCTCGAAGCACTCCTTAAAATGGAGAAAACATTGACATTTGTGCTGTAACGGAGACCTGGTTTACAGCGGCAGAAAGCACTCCTGCACTACAAGACTATAACTCATTCCACACCTTTCGGCCCTGAAACATGAACCGAAGCTTCACAGGCAGTGGTGTCTCTATATTCATAAAGGATATGCACACCTCCAGATTAGAAGCCCAGCGTAACGCATTCAGACACTTCAGGTACAACACTGGGTAAGAAGTCGATCCATGTCATAGCCAGCTACAGGTCTCCAACCATGTCCCTAGACTCGCACTCCACGTTCCTAAGCATCTTGGAATCTATCAAGGTCCAACGCAACACACCCATACTAGGAGACGTCAACTACCCTCCATCACCTGGGAAAACTACTCAAGCACAAATACAATGGTCCAACGCCCAGGAATTCATCAATTCCAATGCCCTGGATCAGCTCATTCTGACCCCCACTAGAGGGAGCAACATCCTTGACATGGTTATTACTAACATGGGTGACTGTTGCTATACACCAATAGTCAATCCTTCCCTGGTCAGATCCAACCATACACTAATCACCATGGAAATCCACATCTCACCCACACCCCCCTGCAAAGTTAACCACTTTGAAAAACCTCTCCAAATCGGACTTTGGGCTCCTAAAAACAGAGGTGGCTAACCTCACAGCACCCATGCCAATGGAAAATAGCTGCATGACTGCCGAATCATACACCAATGCACTGTACGAAAATGTACATAAATGGGTGAACTAGCCATACCCAACAGAACCAAGATGCTCTCCTCCAAAAAAAAAAAAAAAAGAAGCCAATCTGGTGGTCCTCTGTCATTAATAAACTCTAACAGAATGAAGAAACTGTTGCAGAAAAGGTGAAGTCCCAAGACTGGAAAAACTCCCTTATTAGCCGTAACAAACAGTTGAGACCCTCATCAAATCGTCCAAAGCCAGCTATGAAGCAGAATTGCAGCAAACACTAAAAGCAATCTCAAAGCCTTCTATAGTTATATCAAGAATCTCCACGGCAATACCTAGATATACTCTGAGTTACTGCATAATGGTACCTGCTATACTGATAAAAACCCAAAAAGCACAGGAAACCTGTGTAGAAAGCCACCAAACACTCGAAAACTGCTGTCCGTGAATGTAATTTACATTCAGAATCACAAAAATCTTGAAAATTAAATGGTAGTCTTCAGTGCTGATACCAAGAGACAAACTCCAATGGAAAAAGACGAAATGCTTTAATTTGAAAAACCACAGATAAAAACAAGCGCTTTCGCCTGGTGTATCCCAGGCTTTATCAAGTTACAAGTGTAGTATAGCCATCCCTTCTATTTATATCATGGGATAGGCCAGTCAATCAATTAATTAACCACTTAAAGCCATAACAAGAAATACAACTTGTTGTTTCTAAAGGTATGAATACCATATTAATTACATATGAATAAAAACTTTAGTATAAATTGTGTACTGGTCAATGGATAATAAAAAGTATATATGACAAAATTCTGTATCAAAATACTTGCATATCACATTTGTCTTTCCTATGTACTAGTTTAAAAACTCTAACAAATAGAGTATATAATTGATTAAATAATCAATAAGACATCATTCTATAAAAGATAAAATAAATAACCATCATTTAAAAAATCATGTAAAAATCATGTAAAGCGCACCTTGACATTTGATACAGAAATGTATGAAATTTGAAATGAATTTCTTCTCTCTTTAACCAGAATAAATGCAAACATTTCTTCTTTGCTACTATAACTCCCAGGCTGTGGCCGAAAAGGGTTCTTCAAGGATTAGCACACTACCGAGATTAGCAAAGTAAATAAATATATGCCTGCAGATAATTTAATTCCTATTAATTCTGGATGCACTGCAGCAATGATCCTTGAAATAAAAATCTCCACAAATATAAGACACAATTCGTCTAAAAAATACAGAAAAAAAGAGGTTCCCAGACCAACCATGGACACTGAACTGGGGGAGAGAGAAAGGCAGCATACTTGCAGCAAAGATCCTATTCTTGAAACTTCTACTGTTACAATGACTTCCTGTTCAATGGTCAACATAAGCATCATTGTTACAGGATTACTATACAGGTACTCAGAGAACAAAGCATTAGAGCTTTTAAGTTTCATAAAAGCATGGACCATAGGATGCCTTTCTGAAAGCAAAACTTGGTCTGTTTCGAGACTAGACATGCACTCTGCAGTGTTTTAAGAATGTTTGGATTTATAACTATGTAGCAGTCTTTCAAACACTCAGCACACAGATTTCTCAAGAAAGTTGCAGTGCTAGTACCTGATATGGTGAACTCCAACCTCCCTAGCCAATATTCTATTGAGCTGAACAAAAAAAAAAAAAAAAAAACAATATCAGTAAGCCACCTAGAAAGAGGATGTTTGGTTACTGGACAACAATACTTTTTTTTTTTTTCCGTAAAGGGAACAAACTAAGATCAGTATGCCTAATGGACTTCATCCTCTATGGATAATAGTCCTGTATATATCCAAGCAGTACAAAAAAATCCCCTTTTATTCTCCTGTTCTGGGCTAAAAACAAATAAATACAAGATGTATAGATTGATTCACTGTGAATTCAGAGACCATGACAGAAACGGAGTGTTCATTGTTACGGATACCCTTCAATTAAGGAAGACAACTTAAGGATCTTAAAAGAGCTGTCAAAGTCTTCTAGCTTGTTCCAAGATGAAATGTTGCAGTCGGTTTGAAATAACCAGCTTAAACGGGAGAAGACACAAACAGAACAAAAAAAAGATATGTGGAATCAATGCATACTTAAAAGGTCTTCAATGTAAATGCCTTTCTGAAACTGTTTTAATCCTAGAAGTTTCATGGCTGGAGGGGGGGGGGGTTGGTTGGGGGGGCTACACTTTGATCCTGATGACTCGGGACTGACTAGTAATCTGAATGCTGAAGAAGCCAGTGAGGGGAGGGGAGGGGAAGCGAGTGACCAGGAAAAGCTGCATGTGTGCCTTGGTGGGGTGTCCATGCAAAGCAGCACACTAGGAAAATGAGTCAGGCATGTGAGGTATTAATCAGGCATGGAAGTACTGCATTGCAAGCGAAACCAATCACCTAATATAAGGACTGGGATTGGTTTTGGGTTTAGCAAAAGTAAATTAAGGCACCAAAGTTGCACACTGGAAATCAGTCACTGTACTTTATTGCAGAAGACAAATGGTAAGCGCTTTCACAACTTAATGTTGCTTCATCAGACCACATCACTATAACTGATGCTTGGTTAAATACTAGGACAATTAGTATGACATCACAATTTAAAGAGATATTACTCCACTAACATAAGAACATATATCAATATCCATAAGAAAAATGCATAAAATATATAGAAAGGTGTGTATTTACACACGATAATATTTAAAAACAATAATATTTAAAAACAATAATATTTAAATTAAAAAAAAAATATTAATATTTAAAAAGGGGGGGGTCATCCCTGATGGTTATTAAAATTATATATATATATATATATATATATATATATATATATATATATATATATATATATATATATATATATATATATATATGTATGTACATGTACACACACATATAACCATAATAGTACAATGAAAAATATATACATATAAAAAAAACTCGTGTTTTAGTGTTTAAGGCACCTGGCCTTAAGGTAAGGAACTAATGAGGTGCAGCCATTCAAACCAGGATATCTATCTGCTTGTAATTTAGTGATCCATTGTTGTTCTAATTCTTCAGTGTGGTTTTCACACCACCTCTGTTTGTCCTTACTCTTTGTTGTAAGATTAAAAATTTAAAACAATGGCTACTGTCTGTATTCAGGACATGATTAGCTAGAGCATTTGATTGCTTCTGGTTCCGTATGTCCCTTATATGTTCTAACATTCTTTCTTTAAAGCTCCTATTTGTTTTGCCTACATAATAGGCATGGCATGCTTGGCAAAAACAAAAATAAACAACATCGACACTTTTACAATCATAATAATTCTTTCAAACAGACAGGGCACCTTCCCGTGCAGGAATTGTGCTGCTTGTCAGCATGTCTACACTAAAAATGAGTACATTCATCCTGTGAAAGGTTTTAAACTTTATACGAAGAATTATTATGATTGTAAAAGTGTCGATGTTGTTTATTTTTGTTTTTGCCAAGCATGCCATGCCTATTATGTAGGCAAAACAAATAGGAGTTTTAAAGAAAGAATGTTAGAACATATAAGGGACATACGGAACCAGAAGCAATAAAATGCTCTAGCTAATCATGTCCTGAATACAGACAGTAGCCATTGTTTTAAATTTTTAATCTTACAACAAATAGTAAGGACAAACAGAGGTGGTGATGTAGAAAACCACACTGAAGAATTAGAACAACAATGGATCACTAAATTACAAGCAGATAGATATCCGGGTTTGAATGGCTGCACCTCATTAGTTCCTTACCTTAAGGCCAGGCGCCTTAAACACTAAAACATGAGTTTTTTATATATATATATTTTTCATTGTACTATTATGGTTATATGTGTGTGTATATGTACATAGATATATATAGATATATATATATATATATATATATATTTTAATAACCATCAGGGATGACACCCCCCTTTTTAAATATTAATATTTTTAAAAATTTAAATATTATTGTTTTTAAATATTATTGTGTGTAAATACACACCTTTCTATATATTTTATGCATTTTTCTTATGGATATTGATATATGTTCTTATGTTAGTGGAGTAATATCTCTTTAAATTGTGATGTCATACTAATTGTCCTAGTATTTAACCAAGCATCAGTTGCAGTGATGAGGTCTGATGAAGCAACATTAAGTTGTGAAAGCGCTTACCGTTTGTCTTCTGCAATAAAGTACAGTGACTGATTTCCAGTGTGTAACTTTGGTGCCTTAATTTACTTTTGCTGTTGTGTGTTTTGGGCACCTCAGTGTACCTGCAGCCGTTTGGTTTTTGCATCTTCAGTTCCTGGTTTTGGGTTTACTTTGAAAATCCAACTGTTGCCTAGCTAATGGCATCCCTATGACTGGACCTTACCCTCTAAGGAATTAATGACCAAATGGATCACTCTAGAACTGATAACTGACAGGATGCAGAGAAAAATGTAATCAGTTTAAACCTTGCTTCTACAGCTAAATGATACTTTACAGTCAAGAAATCAATAACTGAATTTTATTTTAACAGAGTAAGCTAAGCACTACTAAACATAAATCAGATACATTTGTGAAGATGAAACGCTGCATTTTAAAGTGCTTTTCTAATATGATCTTTTAATAACTTAAATGGAGTAAGACCTTAATGGGGGGTACAAAATTTTAGCAAAAAAGGTTAAGGAAAATACACTAATGGATGACTTCAAATAGCTTAATCACTTTGTACTGCAACAGGTTTTTATAGCAATTACTGTAGCACACCGAAGTGCCATCAGCACTATTCGTTCTTAACGGAAATAGGTTCAGTACTTTGTAGTTACGACCACCCCTCATGGCATGATTAAAGGGCAGTTCCCTGTGCTTTCTCCTATTAACCTGGTGCACTTGGGTATTCTGAGGCAGTGTAAGAACTGCCGCATGTACAGAGACAACCCTCTCCTCTTATTTCCCAACACTGACTTGTGAGAGATGCATTTATATCATCAAATTGGAAGCTATGCACTCTCCAGCCAAGACCGGACTAGCTGGTCAAGAAGAGAAAGTCAACACCTGCACCGCACCACATGGAACACAAAGCCCTCCAGAACACCTCACCATCACAGCTCTCACATAAAAACACAAACCACACACCCACCTTTGTGGAGGAACTCAGTAGAAATTTACCCAAACAGCAGAGACATCCAAAACAGAAATGCACTCGACCACCACAACACAGCACAAGCCACATGACACACAGCTCACCTCCACAGTGCGCCCCTCAACCTAAGCCCCTAAGGCTAAACACCTTGCCCAATACACTAATCATAGGTGACTCAATAGTGAGGCACACAGATGTCCCACTCACTAGGATGAATAAGGAGAAGGTAACAGTCAGCTGTCTATCAGGTGCCGGAATCAGACACGTAACACACGCATTCAGGTCACTCCACAACAGGAACAAGTATGACTCTGTCATTGTCCGTGTGGGTGTGAATGACATGAGACGCACCTCCCTGTACTACATGAAAAAATCATGGTGGAGCTCTTGGATTATGTGGCCCAAGCAGGTATGATACTAGCCCTGAACAGTATCCTACCATCACTCAGAATGATACCACAGTACAAACATAAAATAATTGACCAACAATTGGTTAAGTTTCTGGTGTCATTCTAAGGGGATCCAGTATAGGTCTGCTTGAGATGACATGACTGACGGACCTCGATGCTTTGCCAGAGATGGCCGGTCACCCCTGGGTTTTCGAGTACTGGCTAAGGCTCTTGCCACTCCTACAGTGCCTTTTGTAGGTGGTGTTTCAAACACCAAATTACCACTGTAACAGCTAAAAATAAATACAATCTGAGGGTCATGCTACTCCATCCTAAAAGCCTAAATGTCAAGATGCCCTCGTCAAGCACTCCTTAAAATGGAGAAAACATTGACATTTGTGCTGTAACGGAGACCTGGTTTACAGCGCAGAAAGCACTCCTGCACTACAAGACTATAACTCATTCCACACCTTTCGGCCCTGAAACATGAACCGAAGCTTCACAGGCAGTGGTGTCTCTATATTCATAAAGGATATGCACACCTCCAGATTAGAAGCCCAGCGTAACGCATTCAGACACTTCAGGTACAACACTGGGTAAGAAGTCGATCCATGTCATAGCCAGCTACAGGTCTCCAACCATGTCCCTAGACTCGCACTCCACGTTCCTAAGCATCTTGGAATCTATCAAGGTCCAACGCAACACACCCATACTAGGAGACGTCAACTACCCCTCCATCAACTGGGAAAACTACTCAAGCACAAATACAATGGTCCAACGCTTCCAGGAATTCATCAATTCCAATGCCCTGGATCAGTTCATTCTGACCCCCCCCCCCACTAGAGGGAGCAACATCCTTGACATGGTTATTACTAACATGGGTGACTGTTGCTATACACCAATAGTCAATCCTTCCCTGGTCAGATCCAACCATACACTAATCACCATGGAAATCCACATCTCACCCACACCCCCCTGCAAAGTTAACCACTTTGAAAAACCTCTCCAAATCGGACTTTGGGCTCCTAAAAACAGAGGTGGCTAACCTCACAGCACCCATGCCAATGGAAAATAGCTGCATGACTGCCGAATCATACACCAATGCACTGTACGAAAATGTACATAAATGGGTGAACTAGCCATACCAAACAGAACCAAGATGCTCTCCTCCAAAAAAAAAAAAAAAAGAAGCCAATCTGGTGGTCCTCTGTCATTAATAAACTCTAACAGAATGAAGAAACTGTTGCAGAAAAGGTGAAGTCCCAAGACTGGAAAAACTCCCTTATTAGCCGTAACAAACAGTTGAGACCCTCATCAAATCGTCCAAAGCCAGCTATGAAGCAGAATTGCAGCAAACACTAAAAGCAATCTCAAAGCCTTCTATAGTTATATCAAGAATCTCCACGGCAATACCTAGATATACTCTGAGTTACTGCATAATGGTACCTGCTATACTGAGCCGACAGATATTGCCACCATACTGGCCGACAGATTCAGTGCCAACTTTAACCCCCCCCCCCCCCCAAGGACCAATCACAATACCGGAAGAATGCCAGGCACGCAGCATTACTGCAGCACAGGTTAAAGCTGCATTGACCAAAGCCAAGAATACAGCTTCCATGGGACCTGATAATATCACTGGGCTGTGTTCTACATGAACTACAAAGTGAACTGGCACCATATCTGTCTGCCCTGTTCAGTCACAGCCTCACCTCAGGCTTTGTCCCTACCAAATGGCACACTGCTACAGTCATCCCTTTCCATAAAGGGGGAGCGACTACAGACCCTGGGAATTACTGCTGAGTCTGATATTTAAAGCTATGGAGCGCATCACCATGGACCTGATTAACAAAGATATAGGAAATCTCCAAACTCTAGATCCCACGCAATTTGGCTTTGTGAAAGGGAGATCATGCCTGGTCAACCTGGTTGACTTAGTTGAGTCAGTCACCAGGGCTGTGGATGAAGGTAAGGCAGTGCATACATCCTACCTCGATCTGGCCAAGGCCTTTGATACCATTCCTCACTCAGGAATTATTGATAAACTCACCAAACTAGGCATCAAACCCTGTATCTCTAGATGGGTTGCAAATTGGCTCACAGATAGAACACACAGTGTGTAAGTAGCCGACTCCAAGTCAGACTGCCGACCAGTCAAAAGTGGAGTCCCACAGGGATCGGTCCTGGGTTCTCTCCTGTTCGGCATCTACTTCTCAGATGTCCAGGCCAATACAAAGGGACTTTGGCTGACCAAGCTCACAGACAACTGCAAGCTGGGAGCAATTATTAACTCCCCAGGTGATACAGACATCCTACAGTAAGGCCTCACTGAAACCAATGACTGGTGTTGAAATCATGGCCTTAAGCTTAATGCCAAAAAATGCATAGTCATCCCCTTTGATAAAAACTCAGTTCCCACTAATTACCACATAGATGGGAACCCACTGAACACTGAAGGTGTTATAAGAGATCTGGAGATGCAGGTTGACAGCAACCTCTCCTTCGGCCACCACATTGCCACTGTGGTCAGAAAGTCCTTCTATATGGCACATCTCATTACATCTGACTAGACACCTGCAACAGCTGGAGAGGCCAAAGTACCACCTCACGAAGAGGATCCTAGCATTAAACATATGTCCTACACGGAGAGACTCAAAAGACTACAGCTATTCTCTGTCTCATATCGCCTACTTAGAGGCGATCTCTGCTTGACTTACAAAGCCATGTCTGACCCAGCTCGGTTAGAAATGCTACATCTAAATAAATCCCAATCCCTCCGCACCACACGCTTCAGAGACTTCAACCTCATTACCACAGTCAACAGAGACTGCCCATGCTCTGGAATAGACTTCCTATACATGTCAAGCAGAGCACCTCGCTGTTCCTCTTCAAGAGAAATCTTGATGAGTGGATGAGTAATAGAAAGTTTACCCCGGGGATCACTCAGTGGCTCTACTTGGTAGAGGCACTGGGAACCAACATCGGGCGGCACAATGCCAGGGCACAAAATAAACGAAGGCAAACACCGGACAACTAATGCAGTAGTTAAAACACCCCAGAGGTATTGAATCCAAAAAATAAAGAGTTTAATAAGCTCTAAAACAGCTCTAAGGCACTTCTATGGGCTAGGCTTGTAAAGGCTCCAGGGCGACTAGCCTAGTGCACACCTATGAAGTTAGACAAATATGACAGAAAAAAGGCAAGATAAATTGTACAAGACAGTGTCAAAAAATCATGCTATCTACTGGAATTCCCTCAACAGAAAGATTGGAACCCAGACTGTGAATTACTTCAAATAGAATTAATCATTTTTCAGGATATTCTCATACTCCGGTGATGCATCCTATGACATTAAACACCAGCTACATAAACATAATTGCAGTTATTCTTAAGAATTTATTAAGCCCACCAGATCACCTCATAGTGTTAGCATGTAGGTATTTCACGTATATTTCATATTTTTACATTTGTTAAATAAGGTTATTTCACTACCATCTTATATTAAAAATATATTTAATTTCCTGAAGAAAATAAAGAATTAGAAAGGGAAATGACATGTACTTTTTAGTGATAGATGTGGTTAGTCTGTATACCAGTATCAAATGTGTTTGGACTTGAGGTTGTATTCTATTTTTACGTGACTCCTAGTACACAGTATATTCTGGAATTGGCTGCATTTTGTTTAAATATGCTTGTATTTAATGGTGAATTATACAAGCAAATGCAAGGAACAACCATGGGGACAGCTTTTGCCCCCATGTGTGCAAATTTGTTAATGGGATAGTTTGAGGATTTATATCTTTATAAAAAAAATTTTTTTCACAAAGTATGCTATCAAATACTTCAAATATATAGATGATTTGATTTTTTATTTGTAAAGGAGGTAAAGAAGAAGTTGTAGAATTTCTTGAGTCTCTGTACATGAATAGGTTTGGTATTCGCTTTGATGGAGTACAGAAAGGGGAGAAGATGCATTATTTGAATACAATTATTGAAGGTACGAGTAACGGTAATATAAACACAAGAATGCATATAAAGTTTGATTATAACCACATGTTACATTGCGAAAGCGGTCACCCACCCCATATTACAAAATCCATACCCTATGGGGATTTCTTGAGAATAGATTATGTAGTGACAAAAAGGAATGTCAGGAAATGGATAGAGCAGTTGACAGTGAACTAATAAGGAAAAGAGTCAGGAAAGTTCAAGAAAGAAGGGGTAACTCATCTGCCAAAGAAAAGAGAGGGTCAAAATATGTTCTATCATAATAATACTTTAGAGTTTATTTATTTTTTTGTCAGCAAATATACTTCGTTTTCTGACAACTTTATAATTTTGGTGAAATATTTTTGGATTTTTTTAAAAAAGATATTAGTTTAGATTTTATGTTTAGTAAAAAAATTAAGCTTCTCCTACAAAAGAGCAAGAAATAAATATAAAATATTTTTTGGTACATGGGAAATTCTGCATGCAGATTGTGAAGAGTACACAAGGGGAAATAGAACAAGGTACCATTTTGTGTGGGAAATGTGCAATATGTTCTTTTGTGGTTAGAAGTTTTGATAATATTAATGGTGTTAGATATAAAATACAAGGATTGTATAACTGAAATGCCCCTTTGACAAGTTTTATATAGGAGAAAGCAAAATGAGTTTTTCTGCTAGATTAAAAGAATACGTCACAGATATTAAAAAAAGCTAAAGAAACTAGTCTAGTGTCTATACACTTTCAGCATTTTCATAATAGGGATCCTACTGGGTTGCAGGCTACTTTTTTAGAGAAAGTGCAGTGATTTTTTATCACCAGATGATGTTAAAAATAAGCTACAAAAAAAAATAATACGTTTTCATTTTAAAATTGAATACCCTCTTTCCTATGGGGTTAAATAGGGAGTGTCACGGGATATGGTTTTTGTAGTGGGAATGTTTTAATTCTAGTGTTCAATTGGTAATTAAATGTGCTACTACCAGGTAGTCATTGCCTACAATGTTGTAAGACATCCTGAAAAATCCCCAACCCTAGGCCAACTCCTCACCCACCATAATAACAAATCATCCTCTCCGCTCTTCCGACAAATCTCTACTCTGCATCTCAAAAGCTAACAATACCACAGGAAAATTTCCATTCTCATACCATAGCTAGAACCTGGAAGTCGCCCTTCTGCTCTGATTTCTGCCTCAACTCTTACCCATTTTAAAAATTCGCTTAAATAACACAAATGGAAAAATGGTCATGCCCTTGCATCACTTAATTCCTTCTGTTCATTCACTCCATAAAACTCACTGCCTACTTCAACCACTGTATAACTTTTTACAGTCTTATGAAACTAACTGCTTATGGAAATTGCACACTTACCTGAATATCTATGGTCAACTGTTTTATTTTGTGTGTGTGTGTGTGTGTGTGTGTGTGTGTGTGTGTGTGTGTGTGTGTGTGTGTATACACACACACACATATATATATATATATATATATATATATATATATATAGATAGATATAGATATATATAGATATAGATATATATAAAATATATGTCTTGTTTTTCCATATTTGCTTATACACTTTTTTCATAATGTTTTTCATGTATTTCTTCAAATTGCTTATGTTGTTTTTTCTCATGTTTGCTTCTTCAAAATTGTTAAACATATTGTTTAATTTTGGTACTTACTATGGAGCTTTTCTCCCAGGGCCTCCACTGAAAATGGACCTGTGTCCAGTCAGACTATCCTGGTAAACAAATGTAAAATAAAATAAAACATTAACAATAGAGCATGAAATTATGTGAATTATACTCTGAAAAGGCTGTATTCAGGCTGAGGAGGTAGAGATTGTTTCTTGTTTTTTTATTAAGTGCTTGTATTTATCGCTGGCCAAAGTTTTTTGGCCGTTTCTGATAAACAATTGTGTAAAATCTTACCATAACCATAGATATCATCCTCTTCCATGTTGAAGTATTCATTGGTGTGGGATATTCCACCTCAGGCAATCTGATGGTGGCTCCTATAAAAAACTTTTGCCTAGCTGCTGTAGGTGCGTGGGACGTCACACATAGGGCCATAAACCAGGGACCTTAAATGTGATGTCTGCACGCACAGACCTCAGAACTTAAACTGACAGGTCAGTCTTCTGGGCTTCAACAAGCTGCCAAAAAGGGACAAATGGCACTGAAGGCCAATCATACAAGTCTGCTGGAGTGGAAGCAGTGTCTGGAGGCCAGACCCAGCAAAAATAAGAGAATAGGGGGTATGGAAGGAATACTGCAACATGGAAGAGGAGGACATATATGGTTATGGTAAGATTTTACACAACTATTCTATGTTCTTCTATTCCTATGTTGCAGTATTCATTGGTGTGGGAGAGTACCACAGCTTAGGAAGAGAGTTGGGAGGATTCCAGGAATCCATGCAGGATTGCTCTAGCAAAGCCTGCCCTGGCCCTGGAGACTTGGTCTAATTTGTAGTGTTTGGTGAAGGTATGGACCATGGACCAAGTAGCTGCTTCCAGGATGGAGGCTGTATCCATCCATGCGTTTTAGAAATGCCTTGGAGGTAGCCATGCCTCTGGTTGAGTGAGCTCTCCAACACCATGAGGTAGGGTTGGCCATGGTGTGAACAAAAAAAAGGATAGATTTCCTGATCCATCTGGAAATGGTTTGTTTGGAGACTGCTTTGCCCAAGGCCCTGGGGTGAAAGGAGATAGAGAGTTGGTCCGACTTTGATGGATTTAGTCTTGTCTAAGTAGAATCTTAGCTGCCTGTGCACTCCCAGGGAATGAAGGATCCTCTGCATTGTTGGTTGGGGTTCAGAAGAAGGTGGGTAAAATGGATGGACTGGTTTAGAGAGGATTCATTTTGTACTTTGGGCATAAAAGAAGGATTTGTGCATAAGGTAACTCTGTCATTATGGAAGGTGGTGTAAGGGGGGCATGCCATGAGAACCTGTAGTTCTGACACCCTTCTTAGCAGAAGAAATTGCCACTAAGAGAATGGTTTTCCAAGTGCACATTTGTAAGGTAGCAAAGCTAGCCAGCTCAAAAGAAGGTAAGGTGAGCTTTTCTAACACAAAGCTGAGATCCCATGGAGGAGGTATGGGTCTTCTTGGTGGTCTAATATGTAGGACCCCTCTAAGGAAAAGTTTAAGATCCAGCCTGGAAAGCAGGGGTGGCTGTAAGGGTAAGCAGGCTGAAATGGCTGAAAGGTGGACTTTGACGGAGAAGTAGGCTAGTCCAGCCTTAATGAGATCACAAATACAGCTAAGGACTAGGGATGGGTCGGGCTTGCATTGGGTCCCTGTCCTTAAGAAGACACCATTTTGAGAATCTTTCCCATTTAGATAGATAGGTTTTTCTAGTAGTTAGTCTCCTGGCCTCCCCAGGATAGAGAGCACATCGTCTGAGTACAGCTGTCGGTAAGGGATTAGAAGTTGATTACCCAGAGTGTTAGCTTGAGCATATGCAGCTGAGGGTGATTAAGAGATCTCTTTTGCTGAGACAGTAGGACCACCTTGTGGGATAACTTGTGGTGACTGCCCTTGGCTAAAGAGTGAAGGGGGAACCAGTGTTGCCTTGGCCAGTAGGGAGTCACCAGCAAAATTTTTGGTTGCTTCTTCTTGATTTTTAGAAGAACCTTTTGTATTAGTGGGAAGGGGAGGACGCATAAAGGAACATACCTTCCAAGAGAAGCTGAAGGCATTCACTCTCCAGGCTGGAGTATGATCCCTGCTGCAGAATTTTCTTAGCTGCTTGTTCTGGGGGGGGGGGGGGCAAACAGATCCAATTGAGGTGTGCCCCACTGGTGGACAATGCCTAGAAAGGTCTCCCTGTTTAGCACCCATTCGTGAAGGTGAGAGGATGTCCTACTGAGCCAGTCTGCTGGTTTGTTTTCCTGAGAGGGGATGTAAGAGGCCTGCAGAAAAAGATTGTGTTGGGTTACCAGTTCCCAAATCTGTAGGGTTATCCGGCATAAGTAGGTCTTTGTCCCTCCTTGTTTGTTTAGATACCACATTACTGTGGTGTTGTCTGCAAGAATGTGAAGAAAGCCTGGTTGAAAGATGGGGAGAAAGGCCTGAAGAGCCAGCAAGACTGCAGTCATTTCCCTGACGATGATGTGTTGCTTTTGAAGGGCAGGATTCCAAGACTGGTGAACCCTAAAATCTTTTAGTGTTAATTCCCACCCCAGGTCTGATGCATCTGTGTGCACAGATTGGGTAGGGTGGGGAGTTGAAGGGGAATGCCTTGGTTGAGGAGGATTTGTTGGATCCACCACCTCAGTTCTGACTTTAGACAGGGCAGAAGGGATATCATTTTGTCTAGGGAGTTTTGGTGCTGAGACTATACGTTCTTTAGGTACCAAATTTTCTCATGTGCAACCTGGCTAAAGACAGCATGGGGATTACGGCTGCCATGAGTCCCAGGACCTGTAGGAACTGTCTTGCGGAAAGGTGAGATACCCGCAGAAGTTCCTGGAAGTGACTTGAGAGAGACTGTACTTTGTCTTGTGGGAGGAAGGATCTCATCATATCTGATCTGATCCTGCATCCAGGAAAACATTGTCCTGCTGGGGGTGCTGAGATGATTTTGGGAGGTTTATGGTGAACCCCAAGTTGTGTAAGATGGTCATGGTGAGTTTTAGGTGACTTTGGAGCACGTTTTCTGATTCCACTAGAAGTAGGATGTCGCCCAGATAGGGGTATAATTGGATGCCCTTGGTTTGGCAAAATGCAATGGCAGGATCCAGGCACTCTGTGAACACTCTTGGAGCAGTAGATAAGCCAAAGGGCAAGGCTGTAAATTGAAAATGTGAGGAAATGCCAGTAAATTGCAGGTATATTATGTTGGAGGGCATGACAGGAATGTGGAGATGAGCCTCAAGTCCAGAGTGGCCATAAAGGCTTGGGGTGGAAACAGGGGGCAGTAGGATCTGCAGAGACCGCATCCTGAAGGATGTAACTTTTAGGGACCGATTTAGGTAAGAGAGGTCTAAAATGGGTCTCCAAGGACCATCCTTTTTTGGAACCAGCAAAAGGCAGGAGCAGAATCCTTTTCCTTCCTGGCCCACAAGGATTGGCTCTACAGTCTCTAGGGAGAGGAGCTCGTATAGAATGTGAGGGCAAGAGGTGGATCTGGTTCTTTGGTGGTAAGGGAATGTTTTTTTGTCCTTGGTTTCTCTCTCCAAGATAGGAACTATTCTCTTTGAATGATGGAAAGGACCCATTGGTCTGAGGTGACGGTTTTCCAAAAGGGAAGGCAGTGTGACAATCGGGCGGACAAGAGGAGGTGGGCAAGGCAGTCATGCAGAAGAGGGCCCCCCCCCCCCATGTCTGGAAAGAGCAGTTTGGAAGGAGGGTGGTCGTTAGTCTATCCTGAGTAAAACTGTCTCCTGGATCCTCTTAGGTCTGGAGGAGGTTTATGTAGGGCAATGCCTGTAATACTTAGAGAAGGGGGACACCAACAAATGTTTGATGTCTTGCAATTCCTTGCTTTTCTCTTGCAGGTTTTTGAAGAGTTCAGCTGAACTTTTGTCGAAAAGCAGGTTGTGGTCCAGAGGAGCATCCATAATGTTGGTTTTGAAATCCTCTGGAAGAAGTTGCAAGTGTAGCCAGGAATATCTGAGCAAGGCAGATGCAGTAGCTGCAGATCTGGCTGAGGTTTCTGCTGCATCATAACTATACCTGATCGAATGTCTGGCCACTTGGGTGGCCAAGGAGAGTTCTGATGCAATGTCAGACTTAGTAGGACAGTCAGGTGTAGAAGCAAGTGGGTGGAGGCCTGGGACATTAGGTCCAGACCGTATCTCACCATGTGTGTTTGATAATGAATGGCTTTGAAAGCCAAGGTGGAAGTAGTACACACTTTTTCCCAGTCTATCCATAGGTTTTTACAGTCCTTATCTGTGGGTAGGAGGAGGGCAGAAGGTACTTGCCTGGACTGTCTGTCTGAAGCCACAGCAATGACATCTGGATCTGCTAGAGGAGGTTTGATCAGAAATTTGTGGTCATCGGGCACCTTCTAAAAAACATGCCAGGTCTTTTAGGGGCTGTGAGCTGAAAATCTGGGTTCTTACAGATAGAGCTGAATGCATCCAGGAAGGCTGAAAGCACAGCTGGTATAGCTGAAGGAGATGGAGACTAATTGCAGAAGTTTGAAATCTTTCTTCTGGGTGCCAGACATCAGGGTAGTGTCCCACTTGAAATATTCCTTCATTTTGTTATATTTTCCCCAAAGGTTAAGTCTTCAGGTGGGGAGTCCCTTTCTATGGAGTAGTGAACTTCGAAAGCAATTTGGGATACGCAAGAAACTGATTCCTCAGAGGAGGAATCATCACAGTTATATTGCTGGTCTTCACCCTCTTGAGAAGTTGGATGTTGGGGAGAAGAGGCAGAAGCTGGGCGAGGGCTGAGCACAGGGATGGTGGAAGGAGCAGGTCCTGAGGGCCATGAAGGCCTGCATGAGAAAGTTTGTAAAAGACTGCCAAACTGGCTGAGCCTCAGATGGAGGAATGATGTGTATAGTCTTTTGTCTCCCTTTGGAAGGCATCGGCTTCAGGGACAGCCTAGGGATTGAAGCTTGGCCTGCAGTAGGAGAGGACTTGGTCAGTCTTCCAACAGGAGGTTCCTTATAGACGTCGGTTGTGGCCAAAGGCTGAATAGTCTCTGCGGACGTGCTTTCTGTAGCTACAGAAATAGCTTTCCAGAACAGGAACAGTTGGAGCTGAGTGATTGTGCGTTCCTCACCCCATATATCAGAAGCGGGTGGGATGTCCGCTAGCAGAGTGGCAGTAGGCATTGGCCTGGAAACTTTGGCCTTCTTCCTAGGTGGTTTGGGCTGGCTGAGCAATGCAGGGTCCCATCCTCAAGGCTAGGCATTCAAGATGCTGATTCTCGAGATAGAGACTTCAAGTGGCTGACTGCAGAGTCTTGGGCACGAAGGACTGACAAATGGAACATGACGTATGGTTGTGTTCCCGGCCTAGACATAATACGCACCTATCATGGTATTTTTGTGTGGTATTTGGCGGCCGCAGTTGCATTTGCTTTTTTTTAGCTGACATCGGCCAAGAAGCTACAGCAAACCAAACGCAAGCAATGTTAAAATAAACAAAACTCCAACAGGGTACTTCTCTTTTTCAAAGGAAAGTTGAGCAGGAGCTGAACGACTGAAGTGACGTCGTCTGCGACTGAAAAGTTCTGAGGTCTATGCGTGCAGATGTCTCATTTAAAGGTCCCTGGTTTATGGGCCTACTTGTGATGTCCCGTGCACCTACAGCAGCCAAGCAAAAGCTAAAGGAGCCAACATCAGGTCGCCTGAGGTGGAAAATCCCACATCAATGAATACTGCAACATAGGAATAGGAGGACATCAGTAGTTATCCCCATGGCCCGCAGATCAACTTCAAGCCACCAGCAAGAACCAAAATTCAAATTAACAAGCATAACTGATGCCACATTACTAAACAAATAACATGCTTCTATTAGCATGATTTACTGGACGTCAGAAACAATCTGCCTCTGATGGAAGGACCACTCCACACAAGGATGGTGAGAGTATTCTTGACCTACCGAACATGAACCTCTAGTGGATCAAATACATTATACTTGTTCAAATGCAGCAGCAACACTTGCTGAAACTGCACAGAGAGGATCAAGAGGCAACAACACAAGTGTCTGCAAAAGACTACTCCTTGAAGCATGAACTAGTGTCAGCCGCCCTGCTCTTAGAATGACTTCTAACAGCGGCAGCATTTACTAATAAGTGATTAGCTAAATGTTGGCAAAAATCAATGCAGAAAGCAAACTAGTTGTTTTTACTGGCAAATTTAAGCTCTTCTAACCCTGGAGCAAAGGCGGCAAAATAGGGTCCGATTCCTTTACTCATACATCTTTCCTCAGAAAACAGCTTAGCTGCCAGTAAACTTCCATGGTGGCAAAGGCCCTCTGATCTAACCTCCCCCTTGCAGTCCAGCAAATCATGAGATAGACTGGTTTCAGGGTAATCTCTGAGGCTAACTTTGGAAAGGAGCAATGGCTTGTCCTTAAGGACACCATCTCTACTGTAAAGGCCAGTTAACAATAACTACGCAAGGATCTGACCTCTGCAATTTTAATAACAGTGACTGCCACCAGCACCAAAGTCTTACCAGAAAGAGGTTTCTGAGCTAATATGTACAAATGGTGGACTGGCAAACACCTGTAAGCCATGAAGAAAATCAGGTCCCTCAGGATGATGGTTTTCTCCTAGAGACTCTGGAGATGCAGCACTGTTAAGAAGTGCTAGATCAATCACAGTTCGGCCCTCCATTAAGTCATAACAAAGGAACAGCCAACACAAACAGCATGCTCACTGAGTCCTCTCGTTTTGTTTCTCCTGTACCTACATTTATATATATATATATATATATATATATATATATATATATATATACATATATACACATATATATATATATATATATATATATATATATATATATATATATATATATATATATATAGAGAGAGAGAGAGATACACATACTCAAACTGAACGAGAAGCAGATTTATTGCAATGAGATAAAGTGATAAAAATTTCAGACATGAGTTTTTAGAAGCGTATGCAAAATGCAATAAAGCAGTTATAGTAAATCTGTCCCTGTGAATGACAGCTATGTCTAAATAAAGACACTGATACCTACGGACATAGGAAGTTACTAAGCAAATGGCCTAGGGGGCCTTGCAAGCCTAGAACAATAAACACACTTTTCAATTTACCAAGGCTACTGGCATACTCAAGCGAGAGATGGACTTGAACCCACAGTCATCATTACCCGCTTTCTGAAAGACATAGCACCAATCTATTCAGCTACTCAGCCAATCCAACACTGGACAGGATTTGTGAATATAGAGTCCCATGCAGTAGGGGAGGGATTCACTTGAAAGGTTTAACAAAGCCCTTCACAATTAATACAGACATGTACACAAAAATGTTAAGACACTGTATGGACTACAATAGTTATGTATCCCCCAACCTGTGAAAGCCAGTTTCCTGCACAAAACTCGTATGCAAATGGTTACCCCAAAAGGGACTGTATATAATTCATAAACAACTGCAGACAGGCTGTTCCCAACTATGTAAGCTACAGGACTAGAGCTGCACATCCAAAGATGGTATGACACATTTGACACACTGAGGCCCCTTCTTTACAGATGTGATGCTTTGCATACAGTGCTGAGGAGCAACATCAGTGCTAAAGTTAAGCAATAAATATTCTGGCATAGTGAGAAAAGGTTCACTGGACTTGGAAGCCAGTTCCAGTAGCATAAAGGTATAAAGACCAAAGTTCAAACACCCTCTAGATTACTATATCCCTCCTCTACTCCCACCTTCTTTTGCACCATTCCTTCTTCTGACCTTTGTATATATAGCTATGTACTATTCCATGGAGTACATTATATTTTTCTTATCCTTTGTATCCATAAGTTTGTTTTGCTCTTTAGTATTGTTAACTTTTCGCTATTTGTATGTATTTGTATTTTTTTCTTCGGGGCTTTTCCCCTCGGGTTTCCACTGAAAAAGGATAAATTCTTACCCAGCTGGACTAACCCGGTTAGCAAATGCAAAATAAATAAATAATCATCAGACTTCTGTTTGTCCTAGATGGCAAGGACAGAAATATACTAACCCTGGGTGTAGGAAGAAATGTACAGCCAGGCACAAACTGTCATATTCCCTTGGAAAAGGAAGCAGATGAAAATGTGGACTGCATGCATTTGGCTTACCAAGCCACCAATGTCTGGAAGATTCCACAGATCAAGTGAACAGGAATGTGTACTCAACAACGATGGGAGTAGTGGCCCCATGGTGATGCAGGTCATACAACCCCTGCCAAAAGGTGGGTTAATGATCATAAACATACACACTCACTGACAAGATGCCAACTATGTACAGCAGCTCACTTCAGAATCGCCTACAAAGTTGCCTGAACAACAGCTCCTCCAGATCGCTCTTGTCCTCATGCCTGGAATACGTAGTGCAGGGAAACAAATGGGCTGTAGTCTTTTTGAGAACACTTGAGAGTTGGCAGACACAAGAGGAAACGTACTGTTTTGGAAACAAATCCACCACCACAATAGCCCACACCCCAACAGAGAGACAGGGCTGAGCTTCTGCCAGTGGGAGGAATGTCTGAATCAGATCTCTTCATCTGCATTACATGCAAATGTCAAAGGGACTGAAATATTAAAAAAATTGTCCCATAACAATGAAACAGAGAGCATCACTGTCTTGCCACCGATAAAGCAGGACTGCACATCTAAACAGGATTATGTGACCTTAAATAACAAAGATCAACTACCGCAATCTCCTGTTAGTTATGCAGCAGCAAGGTATATTACTGTCACATGTCAGAAATGGACACATACCTTTAAATATGCTTCTCAAAACAGAATCCAAGACACAATGTCAAGTAGTGTGTCCTTTTTGCATGTACTTTAGACAGCTAGCGGAGAGACTAAAGCGGATACTACCAGTAATGCCAGCTTCTGCTAAACAATGCTTATGTACTGTATCTGAGCATTAGCAGTTGTGATGGGGTGAGATATTAGTCTGAAAAAGTACCAGAGGTTAAATTAGGTAGGAGGCTGTTGAGTGGTGATGAGCCATACTGTGTGCATGTGTGTATCATGTGCTGTGTCTCAAATGTGTACTTTACTGGGATCCAGTTAACTGCTTTGTTATCCAGTGTTTTCAACCCTTTGGAGTTATCTAGTGCTGAAGTTACATACAGGGTCACAGGATTAGGTAGGAGTTGATGTCTGCAGAAGGTTTCATTCACTACTGTCCATTGCAGCAGCAATAACAGAACAGCTATTGGATCACTGACAGCAATGTGGATTCATAGAGCCTGTGTCCTCCAGTCTGCATAACACACCACTGGATACTATACACACATGTAAAACTGGCATACAAAACTATTCTTCTCTGTTACCTACTGTGACATCCCTCCGCTGGGTCAGTGATCAAGGAGCCTCAATCCTCTCCACTGACACCAGTGGGGAACAGAGAAAAAAAAAGAGAGACAGTATTTTCAGATGCAGCTCTCTGCACTAAGCACAATTTCCCTTAAGAACACACACAAGGAATGCACACTCCAAATACTGCGGCTGGGCTTTCTCTCCACACCTCAAATAAGAATCCCCACTGACACAGCTATACAGTATTGTCCTTAGCCAGGTATTCCAAGCAAAGTCCTCCTCCACCCTCTCTGTGAAATCAGTGCTCTCAGTGCGCCTGTTCAAAGCAGATGACACACACCCACACAAACATACCCACACCTGAGAAAAGCTGGCAGAACCTCACATCATCACACCTGTCATTACCACAATTCATGTCTGACAACTGTACTAATGACAGGCAGTGTACTAAACACAGTGAGCCAAATACAGTTATGCAACCATGCACTACATTTAGGAAAAACCTGGCTCATCCCTACTTTACACTACCTAAGTCAAAGGTCACATAACAGTTATAGTATTGGAGCTACATTTTTTTTCCATAGCAAGGAAAGCTTCCACATGGAAAGTTATTTATGTCCCATAACAAAACTGGCCAGTAACCAAACTACTTAGGTTTGTAGGTGTGTTGTTTCGCCATCCGTCTTCCTACCAGACAATTCTGTTAATGTGGTCATAAAACTGGCCTTCAACTACTTCTGCTATTGCGGGGCTTTAACCTATACTTTGTGGCAAAGGCTAACTTCGTACCATACATCACAGTTCTAAATAACTACAACTTAACATCCCAACACAGCAAAACACAGTACAGGTTATTATACTGCTTGCATCAGCTCTTCCCCAGATTCAAATCCCTTGAAGTAGGTAGTCTTAATTTTCAGTGACTACTGTGGTTTACCATCCAGTTATTCTGCAATACAGAGCGATCCCAAAGGTAAACTATATTTATCAAGCTCATCATCAAACTGTGAACTTGAAATGCTGACTGGACTATAACCTCACAGACACTTACATGGCACTTCATAAACTCCATATCACCTTACTTTTGAAGAGGTTTGACACCTGCTAAAAGAACATAATTAAGGGAATATCATTCCATAGACTTATAGTGATGTAAAGCATGTTTCTGCTATGACAAAAGCAGACTAAAAGACATTCCTAAAGCTCTTTTCTCCAAGATGACTGCAATCACTACATGCTTAAAAATCAAGTAAAGGTTTAAACAAGTTCACAGACCAATTTAGCTGACAAAAAAACTCCTTCCTATATAATCATAGATCTTTCCAGATAATGTGAGGCAGAGCACCTCGCTGGCTTTGTTCAAGAGAAATCTTGACCAATGGATGGGAGATCGCAGATATACCCCAGGGATTATCTCAGTGTCACTGCTTGACAGAGGCACTGCAAAATAATGGGCATAGTATCCTTCAAACTAAAGGGGTGGCGAAAGCCACAAAACTCTGGGCTAGGCTTATAAATGCCCTTGGGCAAATAGCCTAGTATGAACCTATGAAAGTATACGACAATCATTTACTATTTAGAAAAAGTTTAGGCAGATAGTAGAGAAATTAAAGCTAAGTTAGTCTAATACAAATAAGAGCTGCAATATGATGAGAGGGAACACAGGGTTATTGTGGTACATTTAGAGAGTCAGGGGAGCAAATTAAAGAGCAGTAAGGAAATACATGAAGAAGGGAGAGTAAAGAGGTATAAGGAATAAAAAAGGTACTTGTTCACATTTAGGGATATAGTTTATCCTGGTTCTGAGCAAAAAGAGAGACTAATTTTAGCTAGGAAGTCATTCAGAGTGGTTTTCAAAGATGGGGTGTATACACCTGATAGATACAGGTAAGGAGTTCCAGGCCTTAGCAATCTTATCAGAGTACAATGTACAGCAGATCTGCTAGGTCTGTAGAAAGAGGAGATTTTCATCACTGGATTGTAATGACAGACTGGAAACATAGTTGTGTAGAATGTTTTTTAGAGCTGGACAGGCAGATGGATGCTTGACAATTATATCAGTGGTAAGTTGTGTATATGTTAGTAGATGTGACAGTCCTAACCAATTTAGACTTCTCAGTGCTATAAAATGGTGGGTTCTGAAAGGGATACGTGTTACAAGTTTAGCAACTTTGTTAAAGCATTGTTCAAGTTTTAATTTTTGTGAAGCCTGGAGGTTAATAAGGGTGGGAGTGCTATGAAGATGAGTAGGGAAGACACAAATAGTGGCAAATGTAGTTTTAGTTGCGTCGGTGAGAATATTTTAGGCTCTGTAAAGAATCCCCAGTTTTTGATGAGTTTTTCTTATGGAATTTTGTACATGCAGGTAGAATGTATGAGTATCATCCACTATCACCCCTGACAGTTTGGTATGAGAAATGACTTCAATGGCTGTACTATCAAAAGAGAGAGGACTTGTTTGTTTTTTTCAGGAGAGGGATTTGGGGAAAACAGTACGTTGTTTTTTTTGGGGTTAAGCATGATGTGAATTACAAAGGCGTGTTTCAGTGGCTGTTAAAGGCTCCCGAGTAATTTTTTTGAGGTGTACCATGTTGTCATATGTGCAAATGAAAGCGGAATCATCTGCATATTGTATTAAGGTGGCCTGTTATGTGGAAGTACAGAAAGTGTTGGTGAAAATGTTAGAGGGGAGGGGACCAAAGACAGAGCCTTATGGTACAGTAGTGGTGACTGGGATGGAAGGAGATAGCATGGAGTGTCATTTTACTGACAGATACCTACTGGACAGGTAGCTTTTGAACCACAGAAGGGTGGGCTCAGACAGACCTATTAAGGACATTTGAAGTAGAAGCTTGCTGTGACAAAATGTGTTGAAGGCTTTGGACATGTCTAGAAATGCTGCCTTTATCTCTAGCTTTACTGACAGTACCTACAGGTTAGAAGGGCAGTGCTAGTACTATGGAAAGAACAAAAGCCATGTTGTGTAATGGATAGGAGTTCTATTATATGCTAGCATGGTAATTTAGTCCTCTATAGGTTCCCCAAAATAAAGTGCAGTTGTGCAACTAAACATACTAGAGGTTTGAATAGATTACAGCTGCAGGAGCCTAAGGTATACTGCCTATAACCTGCCCAGGATGTAAAAGCCAGCCAGCCAGCTTCCAAAGCTTTATGGCACCTTCCAAGAAGCCAGACCATTGAAAGCTTGAGCTAGGCAGTGAGAAAATGAACAGTCTAATGCAAAGCCCTTCAGAGCTTTCATGCCAACTGAAGCAGACTAGAGCCCTTTAAGAGGTCAATGCTAAGTACATAAAAGTCAATGCCCTCACTTTGACAAACAAAAAACACATGAAAAATAAAGGGGATGGAGGGAGGGGACACTGCAGCAGTAATTTATTCAAATATCTACTGTTATGGTAAGTTTATTTACACAACTTACAATGTTTACTAGATTACTGCTGCAGTAGCCTAAGCCTTATAGGTAGAATACCAAAGTTTAGAAAGAATAAGAAGAGGAAAGGCAAAGGTCAGGGTTCAGCTAGACAATGGCCCTAACAAAGCCAGCTTTACTACATCTGGAAAAGAAGTCGAGTTTGTAGTACTTTGTAAAAGTATGTACAGAGGACCAAGTTGCTGCATCTAGAATACTTCAAGTCCACCACTTTCCAAAATGCCACAGAAAAAGCCAAGACAATAACTCACAACCTCTTAGAGCAAGAAATCTGGACGTCATAAATAAAAAGGGGCAAACGCCGCAAAAATAGGGGCAATTTTTAAATATTGCTCTTACAAATTTAGAAAGTAGATAGAAAGTACAGTTGTGTACACTTCCCATAAATGTAAATGTTCAAATGTATTCACTGTTGCAGTCATTACATTTGGGTAATCTGCCGGCAGGTTGCCATCAGTTGGCCTGATTAACAAAGTCTTGGGTCCTGCGTCGGTTGCTGTTCCTTCTTCCATGACGTCAGGTCGTCAGGGGTATAAAACATGCAGCCAACGCCATTACATCAGTTTTTCTTGCCCCAGATGTCAGGTGCCCCCCAAATGGGGAGCAATATATATACATGTATAAATATATATATATATATATATATATATATATATATATATATATATATATATATATGTGTGTGTGTATATAATTTAAAACACAAAAAATATACCTCCAAACAAAAGCAAATACACCAAAAAGGCTTTTAAGCATAGTAAAAGAAAGAAGAGGTATAGTAAGAGCAAAACAGGGGGCTGGAAGGAGGGTAACCAGGACTGCAACAGAGAATACAATCGAACATGTACATTTATGGTAAGTGTACACAACTGTACTATGTTCTTCGTGTTTCATTGTTGCAGTCATTACATTTGGGTAGATTCCCAAAGCTATGGTTGGGAGGATGGATTTATACAGCATTAGGAGCAGCTATAAGGCCCAGCAGGACAGCAGTGGCAAAGCCAGCTCTGGATTTAGAGAAGAGAGGTAAATGATAATGTTTCGTGAACATGTGAACTGAGCTTCAGGTAGCAGCTTCTAGAAAGTCTCTGGTAGGAACCCCTCTGAGAAAGGCTTCAGAAGTAGATGCAGCCCTGGTGGAATGAGATCCGAACCCCTTGGGGATAGGTTTAGCATGGTGCACATAGTAGAAACAAATACAATGGCTTATCCATTTGGAAATAGTCTGCTTTGAAATAGCCTTTCCCTCTGCCCCTGCAGCAAATGCCACCAATAGTTGTTCAGATTTTCTAAGAGATTTTGTCCTGTTTAAGTAAAATTTAAGTTGCCTGTGTACATCCAATGAATGCAGAATCCGCTCACCCTTGTTCTATGGATTGGGAAAGAAAGTTGGCAGATGAATGGTCTGATTAAGAGCCACACTGGATACCACCTTAGGCATGAAAGATGGATTGGTCTTGAGAGACACCCTGTCCGCATGAAAAATAATGAAAGGCTCCACTGCCATAGGAGCCTGTAATTCAGAAATCCTTCTAGCTGAACTGACTGCTAAACAGAAAGCTGTTTTCCAGGAGAGAAATTTTAGGTCTGCAGTAGCAGCTGGCACAAAAGGAGGGAGAGTGTTTTTTTCCAAAACAAAATTGAGGTCCCATGCAGGGGTTGGCACTCTTCTGGGAGGTCTTAAGTTTTTGGCCCCTCTGAGATACTGCTTTAGCAAAGGATGAGAGAAGAGGGGAGGTTCTGTGTTGTAATGAGCTGAAATGGTAAAGGCATGGATTTTTAAGGAAGAAAAAGATAGGCCCTTGTGAAGCATCTCAGTTAAGTATTGCAGAATCTGAGGAATATAGGGTATTGCGGTGCTTATTCCTTGCGATTGGTTCCAGGCACAGAATCTTTTCTATTTGTCAGCATAAGATTTTCTAGTACTAGGCCTTGTAGCCTCCAAAATGACATCCAACACAGGTTTCCTGAGGGATGCCAAGGGTGAAATTAGATGATTAACCACGCTGCAAGATTCAAAGTTTGGAACCAAGTGTGCAGAATTTGGTAGTTTTGCTGAGACAGTAGGTAAGGTGTCTGAGGCAGGTGCCATGGAGGAAGGTGTGACACTGCACAGGAGTGGGTACCAGTGTTGGTGAGGCCAGTCTGGAGCAATCAGAATAATTTTTGGTTTGTCCTGTCTGACTTTTAGTAGAACTTTGGAGAGCAGAGGCAGAGGGGGAAAAGCATAGACTGATAGGTTTTTCCAGCTGAATGACAGAACATCCACTTTCCAAGCTTTTTTGTGATTAATTCTTGTGCAGAATTTGTCCAACTGATAGTTCTGGGGTGAAGCAAAAAGATGTCAGGTTTCCCCCATTTGCGTGTCAACATGTTAAACATTTGTGGTTCCAGTTTCCATTCGTGTGGGTCCATAAGATTTCTGCTTAGTTCGTCTGCTAGAGTATTTAGCTTTCCCGGCAGGAATTGAGCTTGTAGTTGTATTGTTGGGTCAAGGCAGCGTTCCACAATGCCATGGCCAGTCTGCAAAGGGGGTAGGAATGTGTACCCCCCCCCGCTTGTTTATGTACCACATAACTGTGGTGTTGTCTGTCTTTATCATTAATTGTCCTGGATGAAGGTAGCCCTTGAAGACTGTCAAGTGCATTCTGTACAGCTAGCATCTCTTTCTGATTGATATGAAGGTGCATTTGATTTGGTCTCCATTTGCCCTGAATGCACTTTCCTGCCAGATGAGCCCCCCCCCAAGCATAGTCTGATGCATCTGTAGTTAGGGTTTGGGCGGCACGGGGTGGAGTGAATGGCAGTCCCTTGTTTTGGTGGCAGGCCTCTGCCCACCATAGGAACTCTAGTTGCAGGCAAGGTATGATAGGAATCATTGTTTCCAGGCTGTGACAATGTTGACTCCATAAACTTTTTAAGTACCACTGGGTTTCCTCATATGCAGTCTTGCATATGGAATTAAAAGAATGCAGGAGGCCATGAACCCCAAGGCTTGCAGAATTTGTCTTGCAGATAGCAGGGTTTTTGTGGCCACCTGTTTGAAGTAAGTCACCAATTGCATTTGCTTTTCTGGAGTAGGTTAAGTCATTTGGGCAGTTGTATTCAAGCTTGCACCCAGGAATGTAACTTTTTGAGAGGGTACCAGTTGTGATTTCTTTTCGTTTATGATGTACCCAAGACATGTTAGAACCCTTTTTACAAACACTAGATGCTTTAGAAGAATGTCCTTGTTTTCTGCCTGAATTAGACAATCGTCCAGGTACGGATATATTTGAATATTTCTTTGCCTGCAAAATGCAATTACTGGAGCCAGGCACTTTGTGAAGACCCTGGGCACAGTAGATAAGCCAAAGGGCAGTGTAGAGAAAGTACAGTTTTGTACCTACCATAAATGTAGATGTCCGAGAGGAATGCATCTGCAGTCTTTACAAATGGGTTGTCCTGTCGTCAGGCAGCCCTTCGGTCGGCCGTATTCCAAAGTCTGGGTCTGGCTTCGGCTGGTGTCGCACTTCACCCGACGTCATTGCGGCAGTTATTCGGGTATAAAGGCATCAGCCGACGCCATTTTCCTCAGTGTTTCTTGCCCCAGATGCCAGGTACCCTCTTGGATGGCTAAATTTGGATAAATGCCAAAGTTTCCAAATAGTAGAGAGCAAACACATAAAACAAGCATGTATGTACATATATACAAACAAATACACCATAATAGATCCCCCCCAAGCTAGCTGAAGATTGGCAAATACCCTAGGAGTACCTCAGAGGGGAAGGAGGGTGGGTAATCCTGACTGCAGATGCATTCCTCTCGGACATCTACATTTATGGTAGGTACAAAACTGTACTATGTCCTTCAAGGATGCATCTGCAGTCTTTACAAATGGGTAGAATACCATAGCTAAACTAGGGGAGGAGGAAATGAGAAGAGATTATGGTGTAGTTAGGATCCCTTTCAAAACAGCAGTGGCAAAGCCAGCACGGGATCTAGAGTATAAAGGTAAGTTATAATGCTTGGCAAATGTATGCACGGAGGTCCAAGTAGCAGCCTCTATAATGTCCTTGGCAGCCACTCCTCGTAAGAAAGCTGTGGTAGTGGCTGTAGCCCTTGTGGAGTGAGGCCTGATGTTCTCTGGAGTTTTCTTTCCATGGTAGGAGTAACAAAATCTAATGCAATTTCCTATCCATTTGGAGATTGTCTGTTTAGAAATAGGTTTTCCTTCCTTTCCTGCTGCATATGCTGCCAGAAGCTGGTCAGTTTTTCTATTGTTTTTTGTCCTGTCCAGGTAGTAGCGTAATTGTCTGTGTACATCCAAGGAATGCAAGAGCCTTTCTCCCCTGTTCTGTGGGTTGGGGAAGAATGTAGGAAGGTGGATAGCCTGATTTAAAGATACTCTGGATACCACCTTAGGCATAAATGTAGGATTTGTTCTCATGGACACTCTGTCTTGATGGAAGATTAGGAAGGGTTGCACTGCCATTAATGCCTGTAGTTCAGAGACCCTTCTTGCTGAAGTTATTGCCAGCAGGAAAGCAGTCTTCCAGGATAAGTATTGCATTTCTGCTGTTGCTGCTGGTTCGAAAGGGGGAAGAGTCAGTTTTTCTAGCACAAAGTTAAAGTCCCATGCGGGCAATGGAGGTTTCCTGGGAGGTTTTACATTTTTGATTCCTCTCAGAAACTGTCTGAGCAGAGGGTGCGAGAAGACAGGAGGATCCAAGCTGTACTCTGCTGAAATAGCTGATGCATGTATCTTGATGGAGGAATAGGACAGGCCTGTATGGAAGAGCTCCGCCAAGTACTCCAGGATGTTGGCCATGTTCACCAGTGTCACATCTTGCCCCTTTGCAGTACTCCAGATGAGATATCTTTTCCATTTTGCTGCATAATTCTTTCTTGTTGAAGGTCTACGAGCCTCCAGGATTATGTCTTTAACCCTTTGGGATAAATTAGGGTTAATTGCTGTTATGTGATGTTCCAGGCAGTTAGCTGCAGAGTTTTTAAGTTCGGATGCAGAATATTGTAGTTGTTCTGCGTCAGCAGTAATGGGATCAGGAGCAGTGTCCATATTTGTCCCCGGGACATGCTCCTCAGAAGTGGATACCAGTGTTGTCTTGGCCAGTCTGGGGCTATCAGAATGATCCTCGGACGTTCCTCTTTGATCTTGAGAAGCACCTTGTGCATCAAAGGTAGTGGTGGGAATGCGTATGCTGTCAGGCTTTTCCAACTGAAGGATAGGGAGTCCACCTCCCAAGCAAGTGGGTGGTAAGTCCTTGCGCAGAATTTCTTCAACTGGTGATTGAAAGGGGATGCAAACAAGTCTATTTGTGGTAATCCCCATTCTCTTGTGATGGTTTTGAAGATGTCCGGATGCAGCATCCATTCGTGGGCATCTGTTGTAGTTCTGCTTAATATGTCTGCTAGAATGTTTTCCTTCCCTGGTACATAAATTGCCTGTAACTGAATGTTGTAGCTCAGAGCCACATCCCATAGGTCCAGTGCCAACTGGCATAGAGGGTATGAGTGTGTGCCTCCCTGTTTGTTGATGTACCACATAACTGTGGTGTTGTCTGTCCTTATCATCAACTGGCCTTCTTGGAGAAAAGGTCTGAATGCCTGGATTGCCAATTTTACTGCCATCATTTCTTTTAGATTTATGTGCAGATGCAGCTGGTCTTGAGTCCATAGGCCTTGAAAGCACTTGCCCATCATGTGTGCCCCCCAACCGAGGTCTGAGGCATCTGTCGTGATTGGTTTGTCTTGGTTGACTTTTGCAGAAGGGCAGTCCTGTGTTTGATTGACAGACCTGAGCCCACCATAAGAACTCTTGCTTCAGGCATGGGATTATTGGAATGTTGGTTTCCAGGCTGTGCTTGTGTTGAGACCACAGATTCTTTAGGTACCACTGTAGCTTTCTCATATGCAGCCTGGCATGAGGTACCAGAATTATGCAGGATGCCATGAAGCCTAGAGCTTGTAGCACTTTTCTTGTAGTTAGATGGCTCTGCTTTGCCAATGCCAAGAAGTAGAGAGGAAGTTGCTCTTTCTTTTCTGCAGTTAGAAATGCCATTTGTTTTGATGTGTCCAGTTCTGCACCCAGAAAGGTTATTCTTTGGGATGGAATCAGCCTTGACTTTTTTGTATTGACTGTATATCCCAGGGCTTGCAGCAGGTAGATGACTCTTTGTAAATCTTCTGTGAGTTTGTTTTTGTTGTCCGCTTGTATCAGGCAGTCGTCTAGGTAGGGATAAATTTGAATTCCCTGAAGTCTGCAATGAGCGATTACTGATGCCAGGCATTTCGTGAACACTCTGGGCGCAGTAGATAAGCCAAAGGGCAATGCTGAGAATTGATAATGCTCTGATCCTGCAAGAAATCTGAGGTATCTTCTGCAAATTGGTCTTATGGGGACGTGCAGGTATGCCTCCTTGAGATCTAGAGTTACCAGCCAAGACGCCTTGCCCAGCATGGGAAGAAGCTGCTGTAGGGTCAGCATTTTGAATTTTGGGACAATGAGGAATGTGTTTAAAGCGGACAAGTCTAGAATAGGCCTCCATTTGTTTTCTTTTCTTGGTACCAGGAAGAGCCTGGAGTAAAATCCCTTCCCTTGCTCTTGAAATGGTACCTTTTCTACAGCTCTCATTCTTAATAATTGAGATATTTGATTTAGAGCTTCTGCCCTTTGAGAAGGTGGTAGGTTTGGCATTCCTCTCTTTCCTGGGAGTGTATGGAAATGGAACCTGTAGCCTTTGTCTATAGTCTGCAAAATCCATTTTTCTCTTGTAATGCAGTGCCAGTTTCTTGAAAATAATGTTAGCTTTCCACCTAAGGACGCTTCTAGTTGTTCCCTGGTAGGCGGTGCCACCGCCAAGTCACTGTGATTGAGTTGTTGTAGTGGTGGTGGCTGTATCCGTGCCTCGCTGGTTGTTGCCCTGCCACTGGCGACCCCTGTAGGCACCCCTGGATTGGTTTCTGCCTCTAGAGCGCCTATTCCTGCCTCTTTGTGCCTTAGAGGTGTCCGGAAAGGACCAGTTCTTGGAGGGCCAGTTCCTGCTAAACCTTGGAGGTTGAACTTGTAAGAAATCTTTCACTGTTTGCACAGATTTTGCTTTCTCTTCCATCTTTTTTAGTACCTGCTGTGGGGGCACCAAATAAATTGACCTTGTCCATAGGTGCATCCAAAAGCTTAGATTTGACATGGTCTGGTAATGCCTGTTCTTTCAACCATGCATGCCTCCTGATAACTGTGCCAGTCATGGCTGATCTAAAGGAAGCCTCCAGTGCATCATAGCCACATTTTAAAGAATGGTTACTAACCTGCTGTATGTTATGCAACATTTCTTGAACATACTTTTTATCTATAGATTCTTCTGAAGACAGCTTTATAGTCAACTGGTCCAGCATAAACTCTTGATACTGAATCATATGAAATTGGCAGTTCAAAGCTCTAGCTGACAAAGTAGCAGAGGTGTAAACTTTTTTACCCCATCTCTCTAAGGACCTGGAATCCCTTTCAGAGGGGAGGGGGTTTTTAGAAGAAGTAGCTGCTACAGCTTTAGGGCCCTGGGAGAGTCTCTGGATCTGCAAAAGGAGCCTTATATAAGTGGTGATGAGTGTCCGGGACCCTGTAGTACCTATCGGGCTTAGCAGGGGCCAGAGGTAAAGTATCAGGAGCAGTGCAAACATCATTAAATGCATCATCAACAACAGATAGGACTGGAGGTATAGCTAAAGGCCTATGCTGTGGCAAGTGTAGAAAGGTCCTAAGCCTTTTCCTAGAGTCTGAGAAATCTTGGCCCTGCCACTGAAATTGTTCCCTCATAGCATGCAAGGTTTCCCCAAAGGAAAATTTCTCAGGAGGAGAGGCTGAAGGGAAGGACTCCTCAGCATCAGAGTCTTCGTAAGGAGAATAAGAAGCCTCAGGAGGGTCTGTATGATCTGAGTCATCCGAGGAATCATCTGTGGCTACTGGCTCAGGGGGCTCTGCTCTAGGCCTTTTTCTGGAGGAGGGAGAGGCCCTGTCTGGATGAGGCTGGGCTCCACGAATTAAGGAGATGAGATCCTCTGCCAAAGAAAGCATGTGGGAGCTGGTGCTGGGCCTGTGAGAGGGGGGCTTGGCAGGCACAGGTTTTGATGCGTTGGCCGCCTTAGCCCTGGCAAAGGCCTTAATAGACATAGCTGGAGGAGGCCTAGCAGCTCCACGTGCAGGGGTAGAAATATCTAGGGGAATGGTGTCTGATAAATCCTGTGAAATCGCAACAGAAGGTTGAATTTCAGAAGCCGTTTCTACCAGGATAGAAGAGGCCTCGGTAGAAGGCAAGTTTTCGGCTGAAGAAAGAACCGCTTGCTCGGTTTCGGCCGAAACAGAGACACTCGTGGTTTGCTTAACCGCGGTTTCGGCCGAAACCGCGGACCGCGAGTGTCGGTCCTTTTCTTTGCGTTTTTTGGTTATTTGCGTAGTCGGAGGATCCGACGGCATAATGTAGGCAAAATTGGAGCCGAAAATCTGTTCAGCAAAGTCCGAGCGACGTCTAAGCGTCCGTCGGTTAAAAGAAGCACAGGCTAGACAAGCTGCTACGTCGTGGTCTGGGCCTAAACAATGTATGCAATAGGAGCGGAAATCCTTATGAGGTATTTGTTTCCCACAAGATAAACAGTTATTAACTTTCTCTGACATCGGATGAGGCAAGAAAGAGTCCCCATCGGGGTACTTAGCTTTATAGAAGTCTTCGAAGTAGTATTCGGTAGTAGTAATCTCTGGATCTGACCGACCGGCACTTGCGAACAGCTTCTGCTTCGGGCGCCACGCGGCAAGAAAGACTGGGGAAAATGGCGTCGGCTGATGCCTTTATACCCGAATAACTGCCGCAATGACGTCGGGTGAAGTGCGACACCAGCCGAAGCCAGACCCAGACTTTGGAATCCAACCGACCGAAGGGCTGCCTGACGACAGGACAACCCATTTGTAAAGACTGCAGATGCATCCTTGAAGGACATCTGGTAATGCAAGTAGCCTGCTTTGAAGCGGAGGTATCTTCTGCAAGATTCCCTGATTGGGATATGCAGGTAAGCCTCTTAAGTGTAGAGTTACCAACCAGGCATCTTTGCCTAGCATAGGTAGTAACGCCCAGAAATGTGTTTAGAGTGGATAAGTCCAGAATTGGACGCCATGATTTGTCTTTTCTGGGTACCAGGAAAAGTCTTGAACAGAAACTTTATCCCTTTTCCCCTTCTGGTACTGGTTGAATAGCCCCCATATTCATGAGGGACAGAACTTGTTTCTGGGCCTCTGCCCACTGATTTGGGGGCAGGTCTGACCATCCGTTTGGGATTGGCAACGTGTGGAAATGAAATCTGTACCCCTGGGATATTATATTTAAAACCCATTTGTCCGGGTAATAAGTTGCCAGTTTCATGCATAAAGTGCCAGTTTTCCCCCCAAAGGGGTGGCTAAAAGGTAAGTGCTTGGTGATTGTAGAGGGAAGTCATTGAGGCTGTTTACCATAGGGGGGCACCTTGTTGTTTCCAGATTTGGAGGTGGAGACACCCCACTGTTTTGTTTTAAAAGTTCCTTGTGACTGAAACCTGGAGCCTTTGGAATGTCTGGATTTGACTTGAGCAGCTCCCGAAGGGACTGAAAAAGACAAATTCTTAGTAGGCCAGTGCTTACTAAATCTTGGAGGTTGCACTTGTAAGAAATATTTCACAGTTTGCATAGACTTAGCTTTATCTTCCATCTTTAACACTTCTTCAGCCTTATTACCAAAGAGACAATCCTGTTGTAAAGGAGCATCCAACAATTTTGCTTTAACAAGGTCAGGCAGAGTTTGCTCTGAGCCAAGCATACGTTCTTAGCACAGATCCAGTTACAGCAGCCCTGCAAGAGGCCTCCAAGGAATCAAAACCACATTGCAAAGTATGTTTTCCAACTTGTTCAGCTGAATGTAATAAATTCTGTAAATCTTTATTTTCTACAGAGATTAACATAATTTTCAGTTTAAATAGTCCCATGATATGCTGCTGATATTTAAGCATATGACATTGACAGTTTAAAGCCCTGATTGCCAAGGTTGCAGAAGTGTAAACCTTCTTACCCCATCTATCCAGCACCCTGGAATCTCTATCAGACGGGGTAGGATTTTTAGCAGTAGAGGCCTTAATGTACTTGGGACCCTGAGAAATGGTTTCAGGATCAGCAATAGGATTTTTGAAAAGGAATTTGTGGGAGTCAGGACCCTTGTAGTATCTGTCTGGCTTACAAGGAGCTGGAGGCAGAAAATCAGGAGCCATACTAGATTCTGAAAAAACATCAACAACAATGTCTAGAACAGGATGTATAGCCAAAGGCCTATGCTGAGGAAGAAGAAAATCCCCAAGTCTCTCTTCAGATTCAGAGAAATCCTGACTTTCCCAATGGAAATGTCCCCTTAAGGAATGTAAAGTTTCTTCAAAAGAAAAATCCTCAGGGGAGAAGCAGAAGGAATGGAATCTTCTGCATCAGAGTCCTCATAAGTAGGAATAGACAAATCCTGTTCATTAGAAGAGTCAGAAGAAAAAGAATCCTGTTCAGAAGATTCATAATCAATGTCTTGCCTAGGCCTCTTAGGAGGGGGTTGGCTACCCCTGACCAGAGTAATTAAATCTTCAGCCATTTTGATAATTTGTTTTTTAGGCATAGGGGCCTGCACATGTGGCCCAGGCGTCGGTTTTTTGGACATAGATTTAGATTTGGCCTTAATTTTGACAATGGCGTCGGTCTAATATACAAATCTGTAGGCCTGAAAACATCCTCAGAAGCCGGTGCCTGCACAGCAGCTCCAGACCCATCTAAGGTAGAGACATCCACGGGTTCCATAATTGAAGCATCTGGCGGAATACTGGACTCCAAATGGGTCTCAGTAGAGGCCTGCGAATCAGAAGCAGCAGATATCAGGGGGTGTGAAAGCGCCCGAGTACCAGCGAACTGACGACCGGCTTAGGAGAAGCGTCATCAGTTTTAGACCTCGACGATTTGTCTCTTTTTCTTTGCGTTTTTTAGGCATTCCGGTAGTCGAATTGCTAACAGACGACATTTCTGGGTAATTAAATCTTGAGCCAAAATATTTAGAAGCAAAAATAAGAAGTTATGTACCTACCATAACGTTCCATGTTAGTGGTCTTCTTCTCGCCTTCTTTCTTGCTGGATGGGTTCGGAGCCGATCCTCGGCTCCGACTCTGCCAATACTAAAGCTCGAGAGCTAATTCCACCGGCTTGAGGCTCCCCTATATCCCACAATGCTAGGCGGTAACTACTCTGATCTCGTTTGATAGCTATACCAAGCAACCCTAGTCTCCATAGAATGGAGTAGGGAAACCCACCTCAAAACAACCTGCGTGAAAGGTATCGCAGACCTAAGAAAGGAGAAAAAGAGGTGGAAGAACATGTGGGAATGACGACTTCCAGAGGAAGAACACAAACTGAATTCCTGTCGGTCTGTCCAGGCTTGGGGGAAGGAGGGTGGGACGCAAGAAAGAAGGCGAGAAGACAACTAACATGGAACGTTATGGTAGGTACATAACTTCTTAATGTTAAGTTGTCCATCTCGCCTTCATTCTTGCTGGATGGGACCGCGTCCCTAGCATCTTATCCCGGGTGGCCTATCGGAACAGACTCTTGAGAAAGTACAGTTTTGTACCTACCATAAATGTAGATGTCCGATAAGTATGCATCTGCAGTCCTTACATATGGGTTGTCCTGCCTCAGGCAGCCCTTCACAAGGAATAGTCTGGAATAAAATCCTTGTCCTTGTTCTGCGAGAGGAACCTTTTCTATAGCTTTCATTTGCAATAGGTTGGCAATTTGTTTCAAAGCCTCTGCCCTCTGATTTGGTGGCAGGTTTGGCATTCCCTTTCTTTCTGGTAATGTATGGAAATGGAACCTGTATCCTTTGTCTATTATTTGCAGTGTCCATTTGTCCCTTGTAATACTGTGCCAATTTCTTGAGAATAAAGACAACTTTCCACCCAAAGGTGCTTCTAATTGAGCCCTGGTCGGCAGGGTCAAGGTGAAGTCACTGAGTCTGTCCTTGTGCAGCAGTTGATGTCCTCTGTAGGAGCCTCTAGCTTGCCCTCTACCTCTGGCACGCCTGTTCTTGCCTCTTTGAAATCTCTCTTCTGGGAAGGACCAATTCTTAGAAGGCCAATTTCTGATGAATCTTGGTGGTTGTACCTGGAGGAAATCTTTGACTGTTTGTACAGATTTTGCCTTTTCCTCAAATTTCTTTAAGACCTCTTGAGCAGTGGAGCCAAATAACTTTTGCTTTTCCAGTGGAGCATCCAGAAGCTTAGCCTTAACATGATCTGGCAGAGATTGTTCCTTCAGCCAGGCATGTCTACGTATGACTGCACCTGTCATTGCTGACCTACATGAAGCTTCCAATGCATCATAAGCACACTGCAAGAAATGGTTGCTAACCTGTTGTGAATTATGTACCAGAACCTGAAGTGACTTACGATCTAGAAGTTCAGGCAAAGACAGTTTTTTCTGCAATTCATCTAACAAATACTCTTGGTACTGTATCATATGAAATTGACAATTTAAAGCCCTCATAGACAGAGTGGAAGAAGTGTACACTTTTTTACCCCATCTCTCTAAAGCCCTGGACTCCCTTTCAGAGGGGAGTGGATTTTTAGTAGTGGCAGCTGCAACCCCTTTAGGACCCTGGGAAATTGTTTCTGGGTCAGCAGAGTGGGCCTTGTAAAGGAAATGATGCGAGTCCGGGGCCCTGTAGTACCTATCGGGTTTAACAGGAGCCGGAGGAAGGGTGTCAGGGGTAGTGCTAGACTCAGAATACACATCATCAATGACACTTAAAACAGGAGGGATAGCCAAAGGTCTATGCTGAGGTAAATGAAGTAAAGTCCTTAATCTCTTCCTGGAATCGGAGAATTCCTGGCCCTGCCATTGGAAATGCTCTCTCATGGAGTGAAGGGTCTCCCCAAAAGACAGCTCTTCAGGAGAGGAGGCAGAGGGAATAGATTCCTCTGCATCAGAATCCTCGTAGGCCGTGAAGGCCTCCTCCTGGTAGTCTGATAGAGCAGAGCCATCAGAGGCCTCATCAGAGGACTGAGGTTCAGCAGACTCAACCCTGGGCCTTTTGTCTAGTGGGGGTTGAGAGCCCCTGTCTGGATGAGGCTGAGAGCCCCTAATTAAGGAAATAAGGTCCTCAGCCAAACTTAGTATCTGAGAACCTGTAGTGGATCCCAGAGAAATAGACTTGGGAGGTAGAGTTTTTTGTTGCTTAGCAGCTTTAGCCCTAGTGAAAGCTTTTATGGACATGGATGCAGGGGGCCTGGCTGCCCCACGTGCTGGAGTAGTTTTGTCTAGGGGAATGGTGTCGGTAGGTTCCTGAACACCGGTTTCCGAGGGTAATTCTATAACAGACTCAGAAAAGGCCTCCGGGACAGAGGCTGACGGTTGAGCGGTTTCTACGGACGGAAGTACCAAGGACTCTGTTTCAGCCGAGACCGAGACACTCGCGGCAGGCCTAGGAGTGGTTTCAGCCGAAACCACGGTCCGCGTGTGTCCGTCCTTGTCCTTCCGTTTCTTGGTTAAATGAGAAGTCGGAGTCTCAGACGGCATTTTATAAGAGAAACTAGCCCCAAAAAATTCCTCTGCAAACTCTGACCGATGCCTAAGAGTGCGTCGATTAAAGGAGGCACAGGCAGTACAGACCGAGAGGTCGTGGTCTGGGCCTAGGCAGGGGAGGCAGTAGGAATGGAAATCCTTATGAGGTATTTGTTTCAAACAAGTCAAGCAATTATTAATTTTAAGCGTTTGATCTGACATCGGCTGAGGCAAGAAAGAGTCCCCAACGGGGTACTTAGCTTTTTGAAGTCTTCAGTAGCTGAAGTTACAGGAGCTGGCCGACCGGCACTTGCGAACTGCTTCTGCTTCGGGCACCATGCGGCAAGAAAGACTGGGGAAGATGGCGTTGGCTGACACTTTTATACCCCAGGCGCTCTGACGTCGGGGAAGGGGCGACATCAGCCGACGCCGGACCCAGACGTTGGAATCCGGCCGACCGAAGGGCTGCCTGAGGCAGGACAACCCATATGCAAGGACTGCAGATGCATCCTTGAAGGACATCAGTGGAACCAAAATTGGCACGGCTTCTGGAAACCTTGTCCAATTTGTAATGTGAAATGAATGTATGAGGAAAAGCCCAGGTGGCTGCTGCACAAATGGAATCTATTGGCAGCCTATCCTGAAAAGCTACGGATGTAGCTAATGCCCTAGTTGAATGAGCTCTAGGTCTTGAGGGTAGTTTTTGATGTCTTATCTCATAGATGAAGGTAATTGTAGAGCTGAGCCATCTAGAGAGGGATACTTTAGTAACAGGAAGGCCCAATTTCCCTTCCACATATGACAGAAACAATTGATTAGATTTCCTGAATTGTTTAGTCCTAAGTAATATCTAAGTTGGCGATGAACATCCAAAAAATGTAGCTTTTGTTCCGATCTGTTTGAATAGTTACGGAAAAAGACGGGGAGATCAATAATTTGGTTTAGGTTTACTTGAGAGGAAACTTTGGGCAAAAAGGATGGATTAGTACAGAGGGATACCTTATCTTTGTGAAACACTAAGTAAGGAGGACGACTGCACAGAGCATGGAGTTCAGATACCCTTCTCGCTGAAGTTATAGCTACTAGAAAAAGTGTCTTCCAAGAAAGCAACTTCAGAGAACATGAAGCTGCCGGTTCGAAGAGGGGAAGGATTAAGGATGCCAGAACCAAGTTCAAATCCCATTGAGGCGGGGGATCTTTGATTGGAGGTTTGAGAAGACATACGCCCCTTAAAAAGGCTTTACAGAGTTTGTGAGCCATGATGCTAGACTCCGACACACCAACATGAAAATTAGATATGGCAGCCAATTGAACTCTAATGGTAGATGCAGATGATCCTAAATGAAAGAGTTCTGCTAGAAAATCTAGAATAGACTGGATAGGTGCTGTAAAGGGATCTATGTTTTTTGACGTTGCCCAAAAGGAGAAGCGTTTCCATTTGCTACTATAAATCTTCCGGGTAGAAGATTTATGAGAGGCTATCAAGATATCTTGGACCGAGCGAGATATTGAGGGAAGCCTGGCTAAGGTTGGAATCGGAGAAACCACGCTGTGAGGTTTAGAGAAAGCAGAGATTGGTGCAGCTGACCCGATTGGTGGGTTATCAGATCTGGTACTGGGTCCAGATGCCAAGGCTGCTCCAAAAGGTAACTATGAAGAAACGGAAACCATATCTGTCGAGGCCAGTAAGGGGCAATGAGGATCATTGTCACTCTCAAGGCGATGGCTTTCTGAATTAGTTGAGATCAGTGGAAAGGCATACAGAAGTCCCCGGGGCCAATTGTGAACTAGAGCGTCTCTGGTGGGATGGCCTGGTAACGGGAAGAGAGTGAAGAAGTCGTGACACTTGTTGTTTTGGGGAGTAGCAAAAAGATCGCAGCAAGGCTGGCCCCATCTTAGGAATACTTCTTCTAGAACTGATTTCTTTAGAGACCACTCATGGGGCATGAGAATTGCCCTGCTCAATTTGTCTGCAATAACGTTGGATTTCCCGGGAATGTGCGTTGCTATCAGAAAACGCTGAGAAGAGATCGCCCATTGCCAAAGTCTGAGTGCCTCTCGACATAAAGGGTATGATCTGGTTCCGCCTTGTTTGTTGATGTACCACACTACGGGCATGTTGTCCGTTTGAATTGCAATAGTCCCAGTGGGAAGAGAGTCGTGAAGGGCTTGCAACGCTAAAAGCACTGCTCTCATCTCTAAGACATTTATGTGCAAGTGGCACTCGAAAGGTTGCCACATGCCTTGGACTGTCCTGCCCTGATAATGCCCCCCCCACCCGATCAGGGAGGCGTCTGTTGTCAACGTGGCGACTGGTGGGGGGAAGAGTGAAGGGTCTTCCTCGGAGAAGTTGAGGTGATGTGATCCAACAAGACAGTTGATTCTTGCATGATTGAGTTATCAAAATGGTATGGGACATCGGGAGCTGTTGAAAGGACCATTGAGTAAACAGCATCCATTGGAGGATCCTCATGTGAAAGCGAGCCAAGGGGAGAAGGGGAATAGCTGCTGCCATGAGTCCTAACACCTTCAAAACTAATCTGGCTTTGACTTTGTTGCATTGTAAGAGAAGGGAAACTTGTTTTTGAATATCTGACACACTCTGCTCTGTGAGTCTGGCTGAAAGATTGAGTGTGTTTAAGGTGGCCTATAAAGGTAATAGATTGACAAGGCGACAAGGCAGATTTTTGAAATTTATCGAAATGCCTAGAGCTTGGCAAGATTGGATGGTGAAGTCCCTGGATAGAAGAAGCTGATGTCTGGTGGTGGCGGTAAGGAGCCAGTCGTCTAAATATGGAAACACCTGGAATCCTTGACGTCTCAAGTGAGCGACCACTGCCATGCATTTGGTAAACACACGGGGGCTGTAGTGAGACCAAAGGGCAGGGCCCTGAACTGGTAGTGACTGGCTCCCAGCCTGAAGTGGAGATATCTCCTGGAGCGTCTGTTCATCTTGATGTGGTAGTACGCGTCCTGAAGATCTATCGAGCACATCCAATTGTCCTGACCCAAGAAGGGTAGAATGGACTGTAGCGTGACCATCCGGAATTTTGTTTTCCTGATATACTTGTTTAAGTAGCTGAGATCCAGTATGGGTCTCCAGTCCCCCGTTTTTTTTGGTACCAAAAAGAATTTGGAGTAGATTCCGGATCCTTGCTGGTCTGCTGGGACTGATTGGATAGCTCTTTTTGATAGCAGCTTTGAAATTTCTAATGTTCTTGTTCCCTTAGACCGGGTGGAATGTCTGGAAGGGATCTTTTGGGTTGGGATGGGATGTGAATAAAGGGAATTTTGTAACCCTCGGATACGATCGACGGTACCCATTTGTCTTGAGTAAGGGAAAGCCAGGCTTTTGGATACAGGGATAACCTTCCCCCGACTGCCTCCGAAGGTGGACAGCCGGGCAGCCCCTCAGGGATGCTGAAAGGGTTTATCAGAGAACATTTCTCTGCTACCCTGGTTTTGTGGACCTCCTCTGTCTCTAGGGCGGCGTCTATTATTATTCCCCCCTCTGCCTCTAGAGGGGAATCAACCTTGTGCGTCAGATGAGACTCCCTGGGATTGTTTATGAACCACATCTTTCCTCCCCTCTGACCTTTGGGATAGGGTCTAGAAGGGGTAGAAAAATGGACTCCTACGGCAGAGAGAGTCTTACCTTCTACCTCGCACCTGGTCAATGTATCCTTCACCTGTGGACCAAACAAGGATGATCCATCAAAGGGAGAGCTGGTGAAGGACACCTTGAAAGGGTCCGCAAAGTTGCATAGCCGCATCCAGGCGTGACGTCGTAAGGCAACACCTGTGCCTGCGGCTCTAATCGCCCCATCTGCAGCATATGAGACCAGCCGCATGGAGGAGTTAACGATGGAATTCAGGGTTGCCAACTGGGAGTTCATTGTGTCTTTGAACCCCTCAGCTGTAGGATCCTTTATCAGTTCACCCATATCCTTGAGTAAATCTCTCTGGAGACGAGGGAAGTGGCATAAGTAGTTCAGCGAACACATTGAAAAGGTCGCTGATGAGAACATCCGCTTGCCGTACCTGTCCATGGTCCTAGATTCCTTATTAGGAGGATGGACAGGAACTGAAGGATCGGCTAACTCCTTCTTAGTGGCCGCAGCCACCACCATGGCATCAACAGGGACACCTTTGGATAAAAAAATCTTTATCTCTAGGGGAAGTAATAAATTTAGATGGTCTCCTCGGGGTGGGTTCCACTGAATCAGGAGCCGTCCAAGCCTTTCTTGCCACCACTTCCATAAGGGGGTCAAAGGGAGGGGACACTCAGGAGGTAGAAGGACGAGAGCCAAACGCCTCAAGATACACTGACTCATCCTCCGAAGGGTTAAGGGCTGGCCAGTTCCCCCTCTGAGGATCTCAAGGATGTCAGCAAAGGAGACATCCTCAGAGGGGGATCGAGGGGAACCTTCAGATTCCTCTAAGTCAGTGTCAGAGGTAATAGACTCAGGGGAGTCAATGTGCTTCCTCTTGCACTGCCTCTTCCTAGGGGGATCTCCTACCGGGTCAGGAGAGGCCTCGGAAGAGGAGGAAATTCCCAATGGGGAAACTTGAGGAGTTGGCTCTCTGCGGTCTAAGGCAAGGGGGTGAGTAGAAATCACCTCAGGCACTGTAGATGGAGGGGCTGAAGGAGCCGACTGTGGGGCAGACCCTGGTTCTAGCACGCTCCGCATGACCTCGAAGGCACCCCTGTCAGGCAAGGCCAGAGGCCCCCGCTCCAAAGAGACAAGGACCTCCCCCCGGCACCGACAGGGACGGCTCCGAAGCCGATGTCGGAGCCTAACTCACCAGTGCCGAAGCCCCGAGAGGGAGAGCGGGGTCGGGCAAGGGTCCGATGCCGCTCACCCCCTCAGAGCAGACGAGGGAAGCTCGGCGCTGAGATCCCTCCAAGGAGGAGATCGGAGCAGACGACGGAGCCAAATGGGAAGGTATCGGATCTGATGCACCGACAGTCATGGCTCCGACAAGCCCTGGCTCCGAACTCAAAGGAGTCGGAGGAGGAATGTATTGGGGAACGGAAATAGCCACTGACTGCTGAGTTGGGCTATGCAGCATTTGGGCCAGTGCCTCAGACTTGAGAAGTCTACTCACTACCCTTTGCAAATCGTGGTCAGATAACCTGGAAGACCGTGAAGAATGAGTTTTATGGCTCCGTTCAGAAAGAAGAGGGGATCCTGGTGCCGAATGCAAGGAGCCGATAGAGGGGGATCTAGATCTCTTCCTAGACTGTGGCTCCGATAAGAGTATCGGAGCCGACGGAGTTTTATCAGCCTCGGCTATGAGGCTTGGAAACATCGGCTCCGGCCGGAGCCAATGTCGAAGCCGACTTAACCTTTCCAGCAGTCTACTCAGAAATCGGAGCAGACTGTTTGGAAGTTTTAGAAGGCTTCCCCGACACAGACTGAGTCGGGGGGCCTTCAGGCTTTAACAAGCCCCGCAAGATTAATTTATTCTTGCGTTCCTGCAGGACTCTAGGGCTAAAACCATGACAAACAGCACAAGAGTCCTGCAGGTGCAAAGGTCCCAGGCAATACACACAAGAAGTGTGACAGTCTGTCAGAGACATTTTCTGACAGCACGAGTCACACTTCTTGAAGCCTGAGACCTTCGATTCCTTGGACATGATAAAGGGTCCAAGAAAAACACACACACACACACACACACACACACACACACACACACACACACACACACACACACACACACACACACACACACACACACACACCTTAATTAAAAATAAAATACCAGTCGCACAGGGGGACTAGAAGGGGCCTAAGGCCTAAAACTAAAGAGGTAAAAAAAAAAGAAGGAATTAAGAGCAACAAAGTTGTCAAACTAGGTAAAAGGGTATTTAAAACTAAGGTTTTAGTGAAAAAGGAGTACTAGGGGTCTAAGATAGAAGATTTTAGAATTAAATCTTTGACTAACCTGCCTGAGCCGGTAGAAAAGCACCTCGTCAGCTATAGCGGCAAACGAGATAGTACAGTTTTGTACCTACCATAAATGTAGATGTCCGAACTGGATAGCATCTGCAGTCATAAAGTACAGTTTTGTACCTACCATAAATGTAGATGTCCGAACTGGATAGCATCTGCAGTCATAACAAATGGGTTGTCCTGTCGTCAGGCAGCCCTTCGGTCGGCCGGATTCCAAAGTCTGGGTCCGGCTTCGCTGATGTCGCACTTCACCCGACGTCATCTCTGCTGGTCTTCGGGTATAAAGGCATCAGCCGACGCCATTTTCCTCAGTGTTTCTTGCCCCAGATGCCAGTTGCCCTCTTGGAAGGCTAAATTTTGGATAAATGCCAATGTTTCCAACAAAGTAGAAGGCAAACACAAAAAAAAAGCATGTATGTACATATATACAAACAAATACACCATAAGAGACTCCCCCAGCTAGCTATTAGGAGGGTAAATACCCTAGGAGTACCACAGAGGGAAGGAGGGTGGGTAATCCTGACTGCAGATGCTATCCAGTTCGGACATCTACATTTATGGTAGGTACAAAACTGTACTATGTCCTTCATGGATGCATCTGCAGTCATAACAAATGGGTAGAATACCATAGCCAAACTAGGGTGGAGGAAGAAAAATTATGGTGTAGTTAGGATCCCTTGCAGTACAGCAGTGGCAAACCCTGCTCGGGATCTAGAGTATAGAGGTAAATTATAATGCTTGGCAAATGTATGCACGGAGGTCCAAGTAGCCGCCTCAATAATGTCCTTGGTTGCCACTCCTCGTAAGAAAGCTGTGGTAGTGGCTGTAGTCCTTGTAGAATGAGGTCTTATGTTCTGTGGAATTGGTTTTCCATGGTAGGAGTAACAGAATCTTATGCAATTTCCTATCCATTTGGAGATTGTCTGTTTGGAAATTGCTTTTCCTTCCCTTCCTGTTGCATAGGCTACTAAAAGCTGGTCAGTTTTTCTGTTACTTTTGGTTCTGTCCAGGTAGTAGCGTAACTGTCTATGTACATCCAAGGTATGCAGCATTCTTTCCCCCCTGTTTTGTGGATTGGGAAAGAAGGTTGGTAGGTGGATTGCCTGGTTTAAAGACACTCTGGATACCACCTTAGGCATAAATGTAGGATTAGTTCTCATGGACACCCTATCTTGATGGAAGATTAGGAAGGGTTGCACTGCCATTAAGGCCTGTAGTTCCGAAACTCTCCTTGCTGAGGTAATTGCCAGTAGGAAAGCAGTTTTCCATGACAGGTGTTGCAGATCTGCTGTTGCTGCTGGTTCAAACGGAGGGAGTGTCAACTTTTCTAGCACAAAGTTCAAGTCCCATGCTGGTAATGGTGGTTTCCTAGGAGGTTTTACATTCTTGATCCCTCTGAGGAACTGCCTGAGTAGAGGATGCGAAAAGACAGGTGGAGCGAAGCTGTATTCTGCTGAAATAGCTGATGCATGTATCTTGATGGAGGAATAGGACAGGCCTGTATGTAGAAGCTCTGCCAAGTACTCCAGAATGTTAGCAATATCTATGTTAGACACATCTTTTCCTCTTTTAGTACTCCAAATGACAAACCTTTTCCATTTTCCTGCATAGTTCCTTCTTGTTGAAGGTCTGCGGGCCTCAAGGATGTCTTTAACCCTTTGGGAAAGGTCTGGGTTAGTTGCTGCTATGTGATGTGCCAGGCAGTCAGTTGCAAGGTTTTTAGGTTTGGATGCATGATGTTGTAGTTGTTCTGAGTTAACATCAAAGGCATCAGGGGTATTGACCACATTCTCTCCCGAGACATGCTCCTCAGCAATGGGTACCAGTGTTGTCTTGGCCAATTCAGAGCTATCAGGATTATCCTAAGCCTTTTTCTTGAATCTGAGAAATCTTGTCCCTGCCATTGGAATTGTTCTCTCATGGCATGTAAGGTTTCCCCAAAGGAAAATTCCTCTGGTGGAGAGGCAGCTGGAATGGATTCTTCAGCATCGGAATCTTCATAAGTAGAAAAAGGAGCCTCTGGCTGGTCTGTAATGTCTGAGTCATCCGCAGAATCAGAGGACACTGGCTCGGGGGGCTCTGCTCTAGGTCTCTTTTCTGGGGGCTGAGAGGCCCTGTCTGGGTGAGATTGGGATCCCCTAATTAAGGATATTAAATCTTCTGCCAGAGTAAGCATTTGTGAACTTGAAGTGGGCCTGTGTGAGGGGCTTAACAGGCACTGATTTAGCAGATTTGGCTGCTTTAGCCCTGGCAAAGGCCTTAATAGACATGGCTGCAGGAGGCCTAGCAGCACCACGTGCTGGGGTAGAGACATCCAAAGGGATGGTGTCTGATAAATCACTAGGAACCACAGTTGTAGGCAAAATTTCTGAGGCCGATTCAACTAAGGTAGCAGGAGCCTCAGTAGTAGTCCTGGATTCGCTGAAGATTGACCAGTTTTCTCGGTTTCGCGAAACCGAGACACTCGCTTGCTTAACCGTGGTTTCGGCCAAACCCGGACCGCGAGTGTCGGTCTTTTCTTTGCGTTTAACAATTTGGGTAGTCGGAGGATCCGGCGGCATAATGTACAAAATCTGAGCGAAAAACTGTTCAGCAAACTCCGACCGGCCTAAGCGTTAAATCGGTTGAAGGAAGCACAGGCGAACAGGCTGCTACGTCGTGGTCTGGGCCTAAGCAAGGCAGACAGTAAGAGTGGAAATCTTTGAGGTATTTGTTTCCCACAAGTTAAACAGTTATTGACTTTTTCTGACATCGGCTGAGGCAAGAAAGAGTCCCCAACGGGTACTTAGCTTTTGGAAGTCTTGAAGTAGTATTCGGTAGTAGTAATCTCTGGATCTGACCGACCGGCACTTGCGAACAGCTTCTGCTTCGGGCGCCACGCGGCAAGAAAGACTGAGGAAAATGGCGTCGGCTGATGCCTTTATACCCGAAGACCAGCAGAGATGACGTCGGGTGAAGTGCGACATCAGCCGAAGCCGGACCCAGACTTTGGAATCCGGCCGACCGAAGGGCTGCCTGACGACAGGACAACCCATTTGTTATGACTGCAGATGCATCCATGAAGGACATCTGAGTAGTTACCGCCTAGCATTGTGGGATATAGGGGAGCCTCGAGCCGGTGGAATTAGCTCTCGTGCTGTAGTATTGGCAGAGTCGGAGCCGAGGATCGGCTCCGAACCCATCCAGCAAGAATGAAGGCGAGATGGACAACTTAACATTATACGTTTAATAGTGCACTGATTAAATTTAGCACAAAACCGATAGCAAGGTACATTGTGGTCAGGGCCTAGGCAAGGAATACAGTACAAATGAAAATCCTTATGAGGTATTTGCTTTCCACAAGTAATGCAATTAACTTTTACTGACATCGGTAAGGAGCAAGAAAAAGTTTCCCCAATGGGGTACTTAGCTTTTAGTTAAAGACTTTGATTCTGAAACTCGAAAACGAAAATTTCAGGAGTCGGCCAACCAGCACTTGCGAACTGCTTCTGCTTCAGGCACTGCGCAACAAGAAAGACTGATATAATGGCGTCGGCTGCATGTTTTATACCCCTGACATCATAGAAGGGACAGCAACCGACGCAGGACCCAAAAAGTACAGTTTTGTACCTACCATAAATGTAGATGTCTGATAGGTATGCATCTGCAGTCATAACATATGGGTTGTCCTGCCTCAGGCAGCCCTTCGGTTGGCCGGATTCCAAAGTCTGGGTCTGGCCTCGGCTGATGTCGCTCTTTCCCCGACGTCAGAGCGTCTGGGGTATAAAAGCATCAGCCGACGCCATCTTCCTCAGTTTTTCTTGCCCCAGATGCCAGGTGCCCTCTATGAAGGCTAAATTTGGATAAAATGGCAAAAAATTCCAAACATAATGCAAAGATATATATATATATATATATATATATATATATATATATATATATATATATATATACATACATACATACATATATATATATATATATATATATACATATATATACATATATATATATATATATATCGGACATCTACATTTACGGTAGGTGCAAAACTGTACTATGTCCTTCAAGGATGCATCTGCAGTCATAACATATGGGTAGAATACCATAGCCAATCTGGGGACTAAGAAAATGATGGTGTTAAGAGACCCTGCAGGACTGCAGTAGCAAAACCTGCTCTGGATCTGGAGTATAAGGGTAGATTGTAATGCTTGGCAAAAGTATGCACGGAGCTCCATGTAGCAGCTTCTAAAATGTCCTTGTTAGCAACCCCTCTTAGGAAGGCTGTAGTGGTGGCTGCGGCTCTCGTGGAATGAGGCCTAATATTCACAGGAACAGTCTTTCCATGAAAGGAGTAGCAAAAGCGAATGCAATTTCCTATCCATTTTGAGATTGTCTGTTTAGAAATTGCCTTTCCTTGTGTCCCAGCAGCATAAGCTACAAACAGTTGGTCAGTCTTTCTGTAACTCTTAGTTCTGTCCAAATAGTAGCCTAATTGCCTGTGGATATCCAGAGTGTGTAGAAGTTTCTCCCCTTTATTTTGTGGTTTTGGGAAGAAAGTAGGCAAATGAATTGCTTGATTCAAGGATACTCTAGATACCACCTTTGGCATGAAAGTTGGGTTGGTTCTTAATGAAACTCTGTCCTGATGAAAAATAAGAAATGGCTGCACTGCCATTAAAGCTTGTAACTCAGATACTCTTCTTGCTGAAGTTATGGCCAGAAAGAATGCAGTTTTCCAGGATAGAAACTGTGGATCTGCCGATGCTGCTGGTTCAAATGGAGGAAGTGTTAGTTTTTCCAGCACAAAGTTAAGGTCCCAAGTAGGTAAAGGTGGTCTCCTTGGAGGTTTGATGTTTTTGATTCCTCTGAGAAATTGTCTTAAGAGAGGATGCGAGTAGACAGGAGGATTTACATTGTATTCTGCTGAAATTGCTGAGGCATGTATTTTAATGGAAGAATAAGACAGGCCATTGTGGAACAATTCTGCTAAGTATTCCAGTATATGTGACATGTTCATCACTGTCGCATCAAGGCCTTTTGTTGTGTTCCAAATGAGAAATCTTTTCCATTTTGCTGAGTATGCCTTCCTTGTGGAAGGGCGGCGAGCTTCCATAATAATGTCCTTTACCCTCTGGGATAAGCTGTCCTGGGAAGGAGTCATGGTATTCTCCAGGCAGTTAGCTGCAAGGTCCTTTAGGTTGGGATGCAGGATCTTGTAATTGTTCTGCGTCAGAAGAGGAGGCCATAATGGGAGAGGCCACGGTTTCGTCTGTGACAAGCTCTTCAACAGTGGGTACACCAATGCTGCCTTGGCCAGTCTGGAGCTATAAGAATCACTTTTGGCTGTTCTGCCCTGATCTTCAGTAAAACCTTGGACATTAATGGGATTGGTGGGAAAGCATAGACTTTTCGGGCTTTCCAGCTGAATGAGAGAGAGTCCACCTTCCATGCTTGTGGATGGTATGTCCTTGTGCAAAAAATCTTCAGTTGATTGTGGGGTGAGGCGAACAGATCTATCTCGGGCCTTCCCCATGTCTGTGTTATGAGTAAGAAGATGTCTGGGTGCAGCATCCAGTCGTGAGCATCCATGGTAGTTCTGCTTAAGCTGTCTGCCAGAGTGTTGTCTTTCCCTGGCACGAACTGGGCCTACAGTTGTATATTGTGTTTCAAACAAAGATCCCATAGATTCATAGCCAGTCTGCATAGAGGGTAGGAGTGCGTGCCTCCTTGCTTGTTTATGTACCACATAACTGTGGTGTTGTCTGTCCTTATTAGCAGGTGGCCTTGTTGAAGGAAAGGCTTGAAAGCCTCGATTGCATGTATCACTGCCAGCATTTCCTTTTGGTTTATGTGCATTTGCAGCTGTCCTTGAGACCATAGCCCTTGGATACATCTAGCCTCCATGTGCATTCCCCAACCTCGGTCTTAAGCGTCCGTGGTGATGGTTTGGTTTGCTTTTGGTTTGAAGAAAGGCAACCCTCTGTTGGTCTGGCAGGCTTGAGCCCACCACAGGAATTCCTTTTGAAGGCAAGGTATGATTGGAATCAGAGTTTCTAAGCTGTGACTGTGCTGAGTCCATACACTCCTTAGGTACCATTGCAATCTACTCATATGTAGCCTGGCTTGTGGAATTAGTATTATGCAGGATGCCATGAAACCAGGGCCTGCAGGATCTTCCTTGCAGTTAGCTGAGTTTGTCTTGTCAGATTTTTGAAGTAATCTGGAAGTTGTTTCGGTTTTTCTTCTGTGAGAAAAGCCATCTGGGTGGTTGTATCTAGATCTGCACCCAAAAAGGTTATCCTTTGGGATGGTACAAGTCTTGATTTTTGGATGTTGACTGTGTATCCCAAGGCCTGTAATAACTGGATGGCATAGTCCAAGTCCTTTAACAAATTTGTCTTGCTGTCCGCTTGTATCAAGCAGTCGTCCAGATATGGGTAGATTTGAATCACCTGAAGTCTGCAGTGTGCAATTACTGATGCCAGGCATTTCGTGAATACTCTGGGCGCAGTAGATAAGCCAAAGGGCAATGCTGAGAATTGATAATGCTCTGATCCTGCAAGAAATCTGAGGTGTCTTCTGCAACTTTGTCAAATGGGGGCATGCAGGTATGCCTCCTTGAGATCTAGAGTCACCAGCCAAGACTCCTTGCCCAGCATGGGAAGAAGCTGCTGTAGGGTCAGCATCTTGAATTTCGGCACAATGAGGTAAGTGTTCAGTGCGGACAGATCTAGAATAGACCTCCATTTATTTTCTTTCCTCGGGACAAGGAATAACCTTGAATAGAAACCTTGGCCTTGTTCTGAGAGAGGAACCTTCTCTATGGCTTTCATTTGCAGTAATTAGCTGATTTGTTTCAAAGCCTCTGCCCTCTGACTTGATGGCAGGTCTGGCATTCCTTTTCTTTTTGGCAATGTGTGGAAATGGAACCTGTATCCTTTGTCTACTATTTGCAGTGTCCATGAGTCCCTTGTAATGTAATGCCAATTTTCTGAAAATAAAGAAAGCTTTCCGCCCAATGGTGCTTCTAATTGAGCCCTGGTTGGCGGAGTCAAAAATAAGCCATTGTGTTTGTCCTGGTGTAGCAGTTGTTGTTGCTGTTCCTGCACTACCTCTCTGGCTGTGTGGTTGCCACTGACGGCCTCTGTAGTGGCCTCTAGCTTGCCCTCTACCTCTGGTACGCCTGTTCCGGCCTCTCTGTGATCTGTCCGAGTCCGGAAAGGACCAATTCTTAGTAGGCCAATTTCTGCTGAATCTCGGTGGTTGTACCTGCAGAAAGTCCTTGACTGTTTGCACAGATTTTGCCTTTTCTTCAAACTTCTTTAAGTCCTCCTGGGCTGTGGAACCAAATAATTTTTGTTTATCCATTGGAGCATCCAGGAGCTTAGCTTTAACATGGTCCGGTAGAGATTGTTCCTTCAACCAGGCATGCCTTCGTATAACAGCCCCAGTCATTGCTGACCTACATGAAGCTTCCAGTGCATCATAACCACATTGTAAAAAATGGTTGCTAACCTGCTCTGAGTTATGTACCAGATCCTGAAGAGATTTACGGTCAAGGGGCTCAGAGGAGGAAAGCTTCTTATACAATTCATCTAACAAATACTCTTGGTACTGAATCATATGGAATTGACAATTTAATGCCCTCATAGAAAGAGTTGCAGAAGTATAAACTTTCTTTCCCCATCGCTCTAAAGCTCTAGATTCCCTTTCAGAAGGGAAAGGATTTTTAGCAGTGGCAGCTGCAACCCCTTTTGGGCCCTGTGAAATGGTTTCTGGGTCTGCAGTGTGGGCCTTGTACAGGTGGAAATGAGAATCCTGGACCCTGTAGTACCTATCAGGTTTGGCAGGAGCCGGAGGGAGAGAATCAGGGGCTGTACTAGCATCAGAGTACACATCATCAATAACATTCAAAACAGGAGGTATAGCCAAAGGCCTATGCTGAGGTAAATGCAAAAAGGTCCTTAATCTTTTTCTGGAATCAGAAAATTCCTGGCCCTGCCATTGGAAATGTTCCCTCATAGAATGCAGTGTCTCACCAAATGAAAACTCTTCAGGAGGGGAGGCCGAAGGAATAGATTCTTCAGCATCAGAATCCTCATAGGCCGAATAAGCCTCCTGCTGGTGCTCTGACAACACAGATTCATCTGTAGACTCATCTGAAGAGTGTGGGTCAGAGGGCTCAACCCTGGGCCTTTTGTCTGGAGGTGGAAGAGAGCCCCTATCCAGGTGAGGTTGAGAACCTCTAATTAAGGAGATTAGATCCTCTGCTAGGCTGAGAATTTGAGTGCTGGTAGAAGGCCTCAGAGGTAGACTTGGGAGGCAAAGCTTTGGCAAGTTTGGCAGCTTTAGCCCTAGAGAAGGCCTTAATGGACATGGATGCAGGGGGTCTGGCTGCACCACGTGCAGGGGTGGACTTGTCAAAAGGAATGGTGTCGGACATGTCCTGGACACCGGTTTCCGTAGGTAGTTCAATAAACGACTCGGCCGGAGCCTCCGAGGCCAAGGTAGTCGGTTGTAAGGTTTCAGCAACAGGAAACACCGAGGACTCTGTTTCAGCCAAAACCGAGACACTCGCGGTAGGCCTGACCGAGGTTTCAGCCGAAACCGCGGGCCGCGAGGGTCGGTCCTTGTCCTTCTGTTTTTTTAACTACATGGGAAGTCGGAGTCTCCGACGGCATTATATACGCAAAATTAGCCCCAAAATATTCCTCTGCAAACTCCGACCGACGCCTAAGCGTTCGTCGGTTGAAGGAAGCACAGGCAGAGCAGGCCGAGACGTCGTGGTCCGGGCCTAAGCAAGGGAGGCAGTAAGAGTGGAAATCCTTATGAGGTATTTGTTTCCCACAAGTTAAACAATTATTCACTTTATCTGACATCGGCTGAGGCAAGAAAGAGTCCCCAATGGGGTACTTAGCTTTTTCAAAGTCTTCGGTAGCTGAATCAAAGGAGCTGGCCGACCGGCACTTGCGAACTGCTTCTGCTTCGGGCACCGCACGGCAAGAAAGACTGAGGAAGACGGCGTCGGCTGATGCTTTTATACCCCAGACGCTCTGACGTCGGGGAAAGAGCGACATCAGCCGAGGCCAGACCCAGACTTTGGAATCCGGCCGACCGAAGGGCTGCCTGAGGCAGAACAACCCATATGTTATGACTGCAGATGCATCCTTGAAGGACATCTTTGTTAATCAGGCCGACTGAGGGCAACCTGCCAGCAGATTACCCAAATGTAATGACTGCAACAGTGAAACATGAACATCATGGTTTGCATTAGCATGAATTTTCTGAACGGTATGAAGTCAAACACAAATGTCTTGTCATTATTTTCCAACTTCAGTCTTTAATGATTTGCCATTAATTTGCCAGACCACCACAATTTTCTACCAAAAATATAAGGCAAATATTTGGACATTCTGCAAAAATCTGTACATTTGAAAGGTATGGCCAAGACCCTCATAGATCATAAGAAGCAAGCTCTCCACAGGAATATGTTAGGAGTATGCCAAGGAATTCTCACCTGTACCGGATTCCTTCCCCTCATTAGTCAGAAGATTCATGCAGTCTCTTCTAAGGGGGAGGGACTGTGAAGGAGTAGAAAAAAAAGGTTTTAAGACAAAATGGCCTTCGATATGCTCTGAAAACACAAACCATACCTTCTCTTGAGGCGTCTGTGTGGGGGAGAAACATGCTTGGTTTTTTGTTTCTTCTTCTTAGGAGTGATTTCAGCCCTAGCAAGAAGTACAGTTGTGTACATTTACCATAAATGTAGATGTTCGAGTGTATTCACTGTTGCAGTCATCACATTTCGGTTATCTGCCTGCAGGTAGCCCTCAGCCGGCCTGAATACCAGTGTCTTGGAATCCTGCGTCGAGTGCTGTCGCTTCTTCCATGACGTCAGGTCATCAGGGGTATAAGAACATGCAGCAGACGCCATTACATCAGTTTTTCTTCCCCCAGATGACAGGTGCCCCCATAAGGGAAGCAATAATATGTTATGGTACACATCAATCAAAAAGCAAACATACCAGAAAGCATAGATACATTAAGTCAAGAGACGTCAGGGGGATGGAGGGAGGGTAACCAGGACTGCAACAGTGAATACACTCAAACATCTACATTTATGGTAAGTGTACACAATTGTACTATGTTCTTCGTGTTTCACTTTTGCAGTCATCACATTTAGGTTGATAACCAAAGCTAAGAAAGGGAGGAGGAAGTTGGACAGCATTAGGGCCAGCTATTAAGCCATGCAAGACTGCAGTGGCAAAGCCAGCTCTGGATTTAGAAAAGATTGGCAAGTGGTAATGCTTGGTGAAGGCATGTACGGAGCCCCAGGTAGCAGCTTCTAGGATGTCCCTGGTAGGGACTCCTCTGAGAAAAGCTGTAGAGGTAGATGCAGCCCTGGCGGAATGTGACCTTATCCCCTGTGGGGTAGGTTTTCCATGGTGCTTATAGCAGAAATGAATGCAAGGGCTATCCATTTAGAAATGGTTTACTTTTAAATGGCCTTCCCCTCTGCCCCTGCAGCAAAGGCAACTAGCAGTTGTTCAGAGTTTGAGAGGCTTGGTCCTGTCCAAATAAAATCTAAGTTGTCTGTGCACGTCCAAAGAGTGTAGAATTCGTTCTCCTTTGTTTTTTGGATTAGGGAAAAAGGTAGGCAAATGAATGGACTGACTTAGGGCCACACTAGACACCACTTTCGGCATAAAGGAGGGATTGGTCCTAAGGGAAACCCTGTCTGCATGGAAGATCATGAAGGGTTCCACTGCCATGAGGGCCTGTAATTCAGACACTCTTCTAGCTGAAGTGATGGCTAGAAGAAAGGCTGTTTTCCAAGAAAGGAATTTCAACTCTGCAGTTGCAGCTGGCTCAAATGGAGAGAGAGAGTGAGCTTTTCTAGTACAAAGTTAAGGTTCCAGGCAGGAGTAGGGGCTCTTCTGGGGGGGTCTTAAATTTTTGGCCCCTCTGAGAAATTGCTTAAGCAAGGGGTGAGAGAAGAGGGGTGGATCAGTGTCATAATGCACTGAGATGGCAGAGGCATGAATTTTTATTGACGAGAAGGATAGGCCCTTGTGGAGCATTTCTGTTAAGTACTGAAGAATATGAGGTAAGCTGGGCACCGTTGTGGCCTCCCCCGGAGTCTGGCTCCAGGAGCTGTACCTTTTCCACTTCTCAGCATAGGATGTTCTAGTACTAGGCCTCCTTGCCTCAAGAATGACCTCTAGCACCTGCTTACTGAGGGATGCTATTGGAGGGTTCAAGGAATTAGCCAGGCTGCAAGGTTCATGGTTTGGAGCGGAGGGTGTAGAATCTAGCCCGCCTGCTGGGACAGCAGGGAAGGAGTCTGAGGCAGGTGCTATGGTTCTAGCAGTGTCATACTGTGCAAGAGGGAGCACCAGTGCTGGCGTGGCCAGTCTGGTGCAATCAGTATTGACCTTGGCTTGTCCTGTTTGAGCTTTAGCAGAACCTTCAAGAGGAGAGGCGGGGGGGAGCAAACAGAGAGGCCTTCCCAGGTAAAGGACAGGGCATCCACTTTCCAAGCTTGACTGTGGGGAGTCCTTGTGCAGAAGTTTTCCAATTGGTAGCTCTGGGGGGAGGCAAACAGGTCTATATATCTGGAGTCCCCCTCATTTGTTCCTCAAGAGGGTGAATATTTTTGGTTCCAGTTTCCATTCGTGTGGGTCCATGAGATTTCTGCTTAGGTCGTCTGCCAGTGACTAACTTGCCTGGCAGGAACTGAGCTTGTAGGTGCACTTGGTAGCTCAAGGCTGTGTTCCACAGAGCCATGGCTAGCCTGCAGAGGGGGTACGAATGGGTTCCCCCCTGCTTATCTACCACATAACTGTGGTGTTGTCTGTCTTTACCAATAATTGTCCTAAGAGAATGTAGTCTTTGAAGGCTGTCTGGGAATTCTATACAGCTATCATTTCTTTTTGATTGATATGCAGGTGCATCTGATTCGGGTTCCATTTGGCCTGAATGCACTGCCCTGCCAGGTGAGCCCCCCACACATAGTCCGATGCGTCTGTTGTTAGGGTTTGGGTGGCAGGGGGTAGAGTGAAAGGGAGCCCCTTGTTGTGGTAGCAGGCTTCTGCCCACCAAAGGAACTCCATCCTTATACAGGGAATGATAGGGATCATTGATTCCAGGTCCTGAGAATGTTGACACCATAGCCTTTTTAGATACCACTGTAGTTTCCTCGTATGCAGTCTTGCATATGGAATCAGTAGGATGCAAGAGGCCATGAATCCAAGGGCTTGCAGAATTTTCCTTGCAGACAGCTGGGACTTGTGGCAAGAAATTTGAAGTAGGTTGTCAGATAAACTTGTTTCTCTGGAGTGTGGAAAGCCATCTGGGAAGTTATGTTCAAGCATGCTCCCAAGAATACAATCTGTTGGCAGGGTACTAGGTGAGATTTCTTTTTGTTTATGGTGTACCCCCAGTGAGGTTAGAAGGTTCTTTACAAATGCCAGAATGTTTTAATAGCAAGTCCTGGCTTTCTGCCTGAATCAGACAATCGTCCAAGTAAGGGTTCATTTGAATATTTCTCTGCCTGCAAAAGGCAATAGCTGGAGCTAGACACTTTGTGAATACCCTGGGTGCAGTAGATAAGCCAAAGGGAAGTGCAGAGAACTGATAATGCAAGGAGCCTGCCCTGAAGCGTAGGTATTTCTTGCAGGATTCCCTTATTGGGATGTGCAGGTAATCTTCCTTTAGGTCTAGGGTTGCCAGGCAGGCGTCTTTGCCTAGCATAGGAAGCAGCTGTTGAAGTGTTAGCATTTTGAATTTTGGGATTAGCAAATAAGTGTTTAGAATAGAGAGGTCCAGGATAGGATGCCAGGAGCGGTCTTTTCTTGGTACCAGGAAAAGTTTTGAATAAAAGCCTTGGCCCCTTTCTTCTTCTGGGACAGGTTGAATTGCCCTGATACTTAGCAGAGAGCGAACCTGCTGCTGAGCCTCTGCACAATGACTTGGGGACCTGGCCAACTGTTTGGGGTTGGTAGAGTGTAGAAGTGGAATCTGTATAATTGGGAAACTGTATTCAAAACCCATTTGTCCTGAGTAATGAGTTCCCAAGTTTTTTGCATGCATGGCGAGCTTTCCTCCTAAGGGAGCAGACAAAAGAGCAGGGCTTGTGAGGGTTAAGACTGAATCATTGTGCCATTTTTCCATAGGGAGGTGTCTTACCACTCACTGCTTTGGAAGTGGTAGCCCCCCACTGCTTAGACCTGTGCGTAGTCTGGGACTGTGACCTAGGTGGTCTGTTATTCCTGGGTTTGGACTGAGAAGGGCTGGAAAGGACCAATTCTTAGAAGGCTAATGCCTAATGAATCTGGGAGACTGTACTTGCAGGAAATCTTTAACAGTTTGCATAGATTTAGCTTTTTCCTCCATTCTTTTGAGGACTTCTTCCACTTTGTTGCCAAACAGGTGGTCAAGCTCTCTGCAACCCATGGCTTTTCATGTAGCAGGCAACTGAGTAAATGTCAGGAAAATCTTATTAGGGCAGCTGAACTTTATTTGGGGCCAGAGTCTCTCTAATTGATGGCAGGCTAAGACTGAATGCTGTAATTAAATCAAAAGGTGCTTCAACAAAATATTAGTTTAAGGGTGTGCACACACAACAAAGTATTAGTTTAAGGGTGTACACACATACAACCAGCGTACTGTACGTTTTTTATTTTTTATATTTTCCCCCTAACAGATTTTTCAATTAAATTGTACAGGTTATAGATCACATTAAAGGTGGGAAAAGTTTTGAAATAATTTACTGTGGTCTCATTCTTTTATATAAAAAAAAAACTGGCATTTTAACAGAGGTGTGTAAACTTTTTATATCTACTGTATTTTTCAATCTAACTTGACATATACTCTTCATTTAAAAGGGATTAGAAGTTGGCAGCACCTTTCTGAATGAAGACAAGACTCTCTTCTCCCAAAATTTTACTGTCAGGTCAAGGCAGGGTGGAAACAGACAATTCCTTAACTGGAGAAATTACAAAAAAAATTCACTTCACCATGAAGAACCTTTAGCTCAGATTTAACCTTGAAAAATATTCTTATAAACACTTATTTTCTCTCAATGTCCGGACCAAGGAAGTGAAGGTACCCATCTGATTTTATGCCAGGTAGGTACTTTTTGTTGGTAAAGGCTGTACAAGCTTATAAACAGCCACATATTTTCAGTTTTTTTTTTTTTTGGTGTCTCCTCAGCCTACCAAGCAAAGACTATGTCTCAGCCTATCAACTCATTTCCTCCCTTCACCAGATCAGAGCTGACAGAATCTATTAATGAGACTGACAGTAGTAGTTTGAAAGTTTTCTTGCTTATTCTCTCTGGCCCTAACAGCATTTGCTATCAGCAAGGTGCTAGGAAAGAGAATGCAGAGGGCTTATCAGCTGAGAATGCACCCTCACTTTCACAAGGGGTGTGTTTCCTCCAAGCAGCCCTGTCCCTACATTAAGACATCTCTCCAGTCTCCACTAGGGAGACCGCAAAGCCTGAGTGCCCACTACCAGAGTGCATGCTAACTACATTTCTACCCCTACCAGGAAAGGCAAGTGGGCCATGCGCCTTTACTCCTCTCCCTTTTCTGACTACTTTCTCCAGTACGAGGGTCACTAATTGAACCCCAGTTAACTGGGTCACAGTGAGAAATGCAACCCTCCTGCAGCACATAAACATACATCCTAGTAAAAAGAAGTCAGACAAAAAGTGTCAGCCTCTATTATAAAGTTGAGAAATCCAAGAACTGAAGGACAAAACATTTTAAATGGTTTCAGCTCTCTTTTAAATAAGCTATTTCACTACTTCCGCATTAGTCAGCTCTACTACAGATTTCTTGGATTTCATTTCCATGAATTTCAAACATTGCAGTCAAAAAATGTCAAAGCATTTTCTTTCATTAATCCTAGTAGGCTCAGTAAATTTTTTACAACACCCAACTGACATTTTGAGTAGATCTAACCAAAAATGGCATTACAAATGAAAGTCTTCTAGAGCCATTTGCCTAGCACAGTTGCATTTGTGTATGGATTTTGTTTTAAATCATTAGCAACATCCAAAAAGTGGAAACCGTATTAAAATAAAAAGTAAACAAACAAAATACCACAAAAATAGAAAAAAAATTGCCCTAAGCATCAGGAATTTACTAGTGAACTGGAAAACAGCAATAACAACCAGTCAGAACATGCAGCACTAAGAGAATTAAAAAGCCACAAATACAGCTACAGCAGCTTACTCCACCTTAAGACCCCATGTTGGTACTTCAACTGGAAGGGAAGTACCCACTACTTTTGCGATTTCTGTCTGGGAGTCGAAATCACAAGGAGGGCATAACCCAAATAACGTGATTTACTGTTGCAGAACCCGCCACAAAGATGACCAAACAATGCCATCATGTAAATTCTGAACTGAGAACTATAAAACAGTTAAGAAAACTGTGACACCCTACCACGGGACCAGTAATCAAGGAGCCTCAATCCTCACCACTAGCACCAGTGGGGGACATACATTGGGAGGATGACAAGTACACAAAGTATTTCCAGATGCAGCACTCTGCATCAAGTGCAATTTCCCTTACGAGTACACAGACAATAGCCAGTCCAGGACTGGTTTCTCCCTCTTTCTCCAGATCTCAACTAAGACTCCACACTGGCACAGCTCTAGAGTTCAGATCTCAGATGACTGGCCAAGCCAAGACTTCCAGCTCCCTCTCTGTACAACCAGTGCTTTGTGTCCCTGTCCAAGTAGCTGACACACAATTTGAGGTTTGATTTACACACACACACACACACACACACACACACACACACACACACACACACACACACACACACACACACCTACCTGAGAAAGGCTGGCACAGGTTTATTATCTATGCCCCCCTTCTGTCCCGACTAAAGTAGTTATCACTGCCACCAGCCAACTCTATCAGCTACTCTAAGGCCCTTTAAAGGGTGTCCAATCTTACCATGTAATGTTACTGTTAATACAAATGGTAGTTTGACCAGGAGCAAGGCTATTAGGGGTGACCTACACGGTGTCACCAAATAAATATGCAACTGCTCTCAGAACTTAAATATGTCTCACAAATATCAGCCACAATGACAGGTTTAAATACATTTAATCATAAATAATAGAACAAGAAAATACTCAGTATATGATCACAGTTAACATCAGAGCTCAGAATCACAGAAAATATTTCAAACATTGCAGGACAATCTCAAATAAAGAAAACATCTAAACTATACTTCATTGAACATCACCCTGATCCTTGGTGACTTCAACTACCCCACCACAGACTGGGTGACTATTCCGGCACTAATGCACTCACCTAACGATTCCTTGACTTCTATTCTAATGCACTAGACCAGCTCGTCTCATACCCCAGAAGAGTAGATGACATTCTTGACTTCATTCTCAACACTGATGACAGCTGCACAACTGCCATAGTATATCCCCCCCCCCCCCCAAAAGCCGTAACCAGGCTAAAAAAACTTCTCAAAAGCTAACCACAACTTCCTAAAGGACGATATCAGTAGCTTCACACCACCAGTCCCCTCAGAGGATGCAGACAACAATGCTGAACAGTATGCCAATGCAGTACACAAGCACCTGTACAATTGCATGGACTCAGCCATACCCAACAGAAATAAATCCTACTCCTCAAGAAACACAAACCTGTCTGGTGGACATCTTCTAGCAACAGGCTTTACAACAAAAGGAAGAAACTGTTGCCCAAATGGTAAAAAGGAGCAAATTCCAAATTGGAAAAACTCCCTCCTTAGCCTCAACATGCAAATTAGATCACTTGTAAAAACATCCAAAGCCAATTATGAATCGAAACTAGCCCCTGAGACAAAGTACATTTGTGTACACTTACCATAAATGTAATGTTCGAGTGTATTCCCTGTTGCAGTCATTACCATTTGGGTTATCCCTACCTGGATAGCCCGCAGTGGGCCAGAATACCAGAGTCTTTGGTTTGGGCGTTGGTTGTAAAAGCTGGCTCCCTGACATCAGGGCTTCAGGGGTATAAGTGAAGACAGATAATGCCATTACATCGTTTTTTCTTGCCACAACCTGCCAGGAGCCCCCAAAAGGAGGCAAGAATTACTGGATATATACAAAATGAGAGCCTCTTCCTAGGAAAGAGGAGTAAAACAACCAACGTTCAGGCTAAAAGAAAGGGGGATGGAGGGTGGGTAACCAGGACTGCAACAGTGAATACACTCTAACATCTACATTTTTGGTAAGTGTACACAACTGTACTATGTTCTTCGTGTTTCACTGTTGCAGTCATTACATTTGGGTAGATTCCCAAAGCTTAGGTAAAAGGTGGTGGTAGGTGATGGGACTGGTTAACATGCCCTTGGCAAAGCCTGCCCTGAATTTAGAGAAGAGGGGAAGATAGTAATGTTTTGTGAAGGTATGTCCAGCTGGCAGCCTCTAAAATGTCTCTAGTAGGGACTCCTCTAAGGAAGACTGCAGAGGTAGCTGCTGCTCTTGTGGAATGAGTTCTAAACCCTTTTGGAGGAGCTTTACCATGGTGAGTATAGCAAAATGAATGAAACGAGCTATCCATTTAGAGATGGTTTGTTTAGAAATTGTTTTGCCCTCAGCCCCAAAGACTAAGCTGACAAGGAGTTGTTCAGACTTTCTTAAAGTCTTAGTTCTGTCCAGGCAAAATCTGAGTTGCCTATGCACGTATAGGGAGTGTAGGGTTCTCTCTCCCTTGTTTTGAGGCTGTGGAAAGAAGGTGGCCAAGTGGATGGACTGGTTGAGAGCCACACTGGATACAACCTTGGGCACGAAGGAGGAATTTGTCCTGAGAGTGACCCTGTCAGCATGGAAACTGAGGAAAGGCTCCACAGCTATAAGAGCTTGCAGCTCGGATACTCTCCTAGCTGAAGTTATAGCCAGGAGGAAGGTAGTCTTCCATGATAAGAACTTATCAGCTGATCCGTCTGACTCAAAAGGAGGCAAGGTGAGTTTTACCAGAACAAAATTCAGGTCTCATGCGGGAGTAGGTGCTCCCCCGGGGGGCTTGAGGTTGCTAGCTCCCCTAAGGATTTGTTTGATGTGAGGGTGAGAGAAAATGGGCTGCTCTGTGTAGCAATGAGCAGAAATGGCTGAGGCGTGCACCTTGGAGGAGAAGGAAAGGCAGTCATGGAATAGCTTGGTCAGGTAATCCAAGATGAGGGGCAGGGAGGGCTGAGCTATGCTTGCTCCCTTGGCCTGAATTCAGGTGCAGAATCTTTTCCATTTACTAGCATGAGATTTTATAGTACTAGGTTGCCTGGCCTCTGACAACTTCCAGGACCTGAGGGCTGACATGGGTAGGCTGCTGAAAGGTCAGGGTATCAGCCAAGCTGCCAAATTTAGGGTCTGCAGCTGGAGATGCAAGAATTGAGTCAAGAGGGTAGGAAATTGTGGAAGATGCCAAGGAGTATACTGGGTCTGGTTGCGAAGCATGGGATACCAATGCTGCCTAGGTCAGTCTAGAGCTATGACAATAGCTCTTGGTTTCTCCTCCCCGATTTTTATCAGAACTTTTGGTAGCAAGAGAGGAAATGCATATACTGAAAGATGGGTCAAGGGGAAGGACAGGGCATCTACCCTCCAAGCCCTGCTGTGATGCTCCGTGGTGCAAAAGGTGCTGAGAAGGTGGTTTTTGGGTGAGGCAAATAGATCCACCTGTGGGGTTCCCCACTGTTGCGTGAGAAGAGTGAAGGTTTTTTGTTCAGCTCCCACTTGTTGGGATCCAGTACCTGCCTGCTCAACTGATCTGTCAAGGTGATGAGTGCACCAGGGAGGTACTGAGCAATGAGGTGCAGGCCCCATGGATGCTGCTGTTGACCACAGATTCATGGCTAGCTTGCATAGGAGGTAAGAGTGTGTACTCCACACTTGTTGATGTAGCACATGACTGTGGTGTTGTCTGTCTTGATGAATAAGGTCCCTGGGTGCAGTGTGTGTTTGAAGGCTGACAAAGCTAACTCTACTGCCATCTCTTAAGTTGTTGTGCATTGATAGTTGTTGGGGTTTCCATTCCCCATGTACACACTTACCTTCCAGGTGAGCTCCCCAGGCGTAACCTGAAGCATCTGTGGGGAGGGTCTGACCCGGTGTTGGTGGAAGGAAGGGAAGTCCCTCTTCGCGGGAGCAAGCTGTGACCCACCATAGAAACGCCTTTTTGATGGAGGGGATGAGGGGCAACAATTTTTCCAGATCCTGTGCATGTTGACACCAAAGGCTTTTCAAGTACTATTGAAGTTTCCTCATATGCAGTCTGGCAGATGGAATGAGTAGGATGCCAGAGGCCCATGTACCAGAGGGCCTGCAGGACTTTTCTTGCAGTGAGCTGGGGTTTTGTGGCTAGAAGTTTAAAGCAAGTTGGCAAATCCCTCTGTTTCTCTGGGGTGAGGAATGCCATCTAGGTGGCTTTATCCAGACTCGCACCCCGGAAAATGATCCTCTTGGTGGGTACAAGTTTTGACTTTTTTTCGTTGATGGTGTACCCTAGGGAAGAAGAAAGTCCTTTTACAAAGGACAGATCCTTTAACAGTTTTTCTTTAGTGTCTGCCTGAATAAGGCAGTCATCTAAGTAAGGGTAAATAAGGATATTTCTCTGTCTGCAGTAAGCAATGGCTGGAACCAGGCATTTTGTGAATACTCTGGCAGCAGTAGATAAACCAAAGGGAAGAGAGGAGAACTGAAAGTGCTGTGACCCTGCCCTGAAGCGCAGAAACTTTCTAAAGGTCTCCCTGATAGGAATATGCAGGTAGTCTTCTTTGAGGTCGAGGCATCCTTGGACAGCATAGCCGGCAGCTGCTGAAGAGTGAGCATTTTGAATTTTGGAATCACCAGAAACTTCCAGAATGGGGTGCCATGTGCCTTCTTTTCTGGGAACTAGAGTAGAAACAGCATCCCACCTGCTCCTGGGGGACACCCTCTACTGCTTTCATGGCCACCAGAGCATGAATCTGCTTTAAAGCCTGTGCCTGTTGATTTGGTGGCAGGCCTGGTTTTCCTTGAAGCGGGGGAAGAGTGTGGAATGAGAATTTGTACCCCTGTGAAACAATTTTTAGGACCCATTGGTCTTTTCTGATGGCTGCCCATGTGCCTACGAAGCTGGAAAGCCTTCCACCAAGGGGTAGTGTGGGGAAGGCCGAGGGTGCTTCAGAGTCATTGAGAGTTTTTGCCAAAGGAGGCAGGTTTAGTACTCCCCTGCTTTTGTGAGGTGGAAGTCCACTGCTTAGGTTTCTGAGTGGATTGGACCTGAGGCCTAGAAGACCTGTAACCCCAAGACCTAGACTGTCCCTGCTTGAAGGGCACAGGAAAGGTCCAATGCTTTGTAGGGAAATGACTGCTGAACCTAGAAGGCTGTACTTGTAAGAAGTCTTTAACAGTTTGCATAGATTTAGCCTTTTTTTCCATTCTTTTAAGCACCTCTTCTGCCCTGTTACCAAACAAACGTTCCTTATGCAAGAGTGCATCAAGAAGTTTAGATTTAACATGATCTGGCAGTGGTTGTTCCCTTAGCCAAGCATGTCGCCTGATTACAGACCCTGTAGCTGTAGCCCTACAGGAAGCCTCTAAGGCATCAAAGCCACAAAGCAAGGAATGTTTTGTCACTTAAGCAAAATGCATTAACTCCTGTAATTCTTTAGCTTCTGGTGAAGAAGAGGGAGCAATCCTAGATTTAATGATATTTAAAATATGCTGTACTTAAGCATGTGAAATTGACAATTTAGTGCTCAGACAGCCAAGGTGCTAGATGTATAAACTTTTTTGCCCCATCTGTCTAGAGCTCTAGATTCACTGTCAGCTTGAGTAGGATTTTTTGCAAAAGTAGCTTTAACCCCTTTGGGGTCCTGTGTAATGACTTCCAGATCAGCAGGAGGACTTCTGAAAAGAAATTTATAAGAGTCAGGGACTCTGTAGTATCTGTTAAGCTTTCTGGGTGCAGGTGGGATGATGACAGGGCTTAGACTGCTTTCCTGGAAAACGTCATCCACCACTTCTAAAACTGGAAGGATAGCTAAAGTTTGGTGCAGAAGAAGGTCCAAGAATTTCCTTAGTCTCTTTTTAGTTTGAGAGTAATCCTGACTTTCCCATCTGAAATGCTCCCCGAGAGCATGAAAGGTCTCCTTAAAAGAGTAGTCTTCAGGTGGAGAGGCTGAAGGAATGGATCCCTCTGCATCAGAATCTTCAAATGCAGAGAGGGGCTTAATGTAGGAAGGTTCCATAGATTCCTCTGAAAGGTCAAAGTAAGAATCAGATAAACGGTCTGGAGACAAATCTCTTTTCCTTTTAGAAGGCGTGGCCTGAGATCCCCAAATAAGTTTAATGAGATCCTCTGCCACTCTAAGCATTTGTGGTTGCTGCAGTGGTTCAGGGTGAGATGTCGGTCTAGCGCAAGCTTTTTTCAGTGTGGTTTTACGAATAGGCCTAACGGTCGTCAGTTTACCAGCAGCGGTAGTCGGGAACAATGAGACCGGCCCAGATTCGGAACGCGCAAAGGCCTTCCTCAGAAGCCAGTTCCTGCACAGAGGCTCCGGACCCATCCAAGGGTGAAACGACCAAAGGATCAGTCAATGCTGAAGTTCACAGCATACCGGACTCTTAAAGGGTCTCAGCAGAGGCCTGCGGTTGAGTAATGGTAGGTGTCAGGGGCTGCTCCGGCAGTCCGACAACTACCTTAACAGAAGCGTCGTTGAAAGGCTTAGTCCTGTGCGGTCTATCACAGTCTTTATCCTTACGTTTTTTCGGAAGATAGGTAGTCGATTAGTAATGGAAGCCATATCCGAAACAGAGGACTGAAGTCAGAAATGTCTAGCTACAATACGGGCCCGGCATCGGATAATACGGTTAAAACAAGGTACAAAAGCTACAATTAGAGAAGGCATGCTCAAGGCCTAGGCAAGTGATACAGTAAGAATGAAAATCTAGATGCAGTATCTGCTTTCCACAGGCGAGAGTTATTAACTTTCTCTGACTTCGGTTAGAGCAAGAAAAAAGGATCCCCAACGGGGTAATAAGCTTTTGAAAACTTCACTTTGGAAACAAAAATCATGTAACAGCCGACTGGCACTCATGCAAACTGTGTCTACTTCAGGCTCCACAACAATAAAGACTGATGCAATGGCGTTGGCTGTCTTAACTTATACCCCCGATGCCCTGACGTCAGGGAGTTAGCTTTGACAACCAACGCCCAAACTGAAGACTCTGGTATTCTGGCCGACTGTGGGCTATCCAGGCAGGGATAACCCAAATATAATGATTGCAACAGTAAAACATGAAGAACATCCACAAAGCCTTCTTCAGTCACGTCAGGAACCTCCATGGGAAAGCCCATGTTTGTTCCAAATTAGTACTTAACAGTTCCACTTACACTGATCCTGTTAACTTAGCCAACCTAGCAGAACCTAAGCGCCAACCCCCCCCCCCCCCCCAAGGCCCATTTCACATCCCCGATACTTCTCCAACACATCACATCTCCATAGATCAAGTGTTGAAGGCCCTATCAAAGACAAAGAACACAGCTTCCATGGAATCGGATAACATCCCAGGCTGTATTCTGCACCATCTCCAGCAAGAATTAGCTTCACCATTGAGCACCCCTATTCAACCACAGCCTAATTACAGGCTTCATTCCAGCAGAGTGGAGAACTGCCATTGTCATCTTCTTGCACAAACATGGTGCCACTACTGACCCTGGAAACTTTCGCTCCATTAGCGTGACAAGTCTGATCTGAAAAGCCATGGAGCATATTATTATGGATCGCAAACAAGGACATAGGCAATCTCCAAGCATTTGACCCCACCCAATTCGGAATTGTCAAGGGCAGATCTTGCCTGTTGAACCTAGTTGACTTCTTTGAGAATGTCACCAAGACCCTGGATGAGGTCAGTACATACAGCTTACCATGACTTTACTAAAGCCTTTGATACAATCCTCCACTTGGGCATCATCGAAAAGCTAACAACTTGGTGTAAAAATCCCTCTCTCATCACGTGGGTGGGCAACTGGCTCACCGATGGGAGCCACAGGGTCAAAACATGCACCTCCACCTCCGGCAGCAGACCTGTCATTAATGGTGTTCCTCAAGGATCTCTCCTGGGACCCCCCACTGTTTGGCATCTACTTCTCAGAGGTTCCGGCAAAGACAAAATGCATGTGGTTGACCACATTTGTGGACAACTGAAAGCTGGGTGCCATCACTGACTCCCCAAATGAGGGTCTCACAGCAACAAATGACTGGTGCCAAAGTCATGGCCGTAAGTTAAATGCAAAAATATGCATCATCATACCATTCAGCAAAAACATGGCCCCAACTGATTACCACATCAATAGCAACCCCCTAAGCACACAGCCTTTGGTGAAAGACCTGGGTACACAGGTTGACAATTTCACAGTTGACCATCATGTAACAGCAGTGGTCAGGAAAGCATTTGGTTCATCTCATAAGTAAAGGGATTGCATCCAGAAAAAAGAAAGGTCATTACCCCCTCTGTACTCCTCCTTCATTAGGCCAACAATTGAGTATAATGCCCAGTTTGGTACATACCTATCCAAACACCTGCATCAACTGAAAAGGCCACAGAAATACCTCATAAAAAGAATCCATGGCCTCCAACACCTGTCCTCTGCGGACAGGCTCAAATCACTATCACTCTACTCGGTATCGTACAGATTGCTCAGAGGTGATCTGTCTCTCACCAACAAGGCAATCTTGGATCCTGCCCTACCAGAGATGCTCCATAGTCGCAAGTTTAACTCCTCGCGCATTACTCATTGAAAGTCCCAAATCTAATATATGAGCTAGACAAAACCTCCCAGAGGCTGACCTGTCTCTGGAACAGACTTCCCATACACGTCAGAAAGTACCTCAAGCACAACCTTGATGAGTGGATAGGAAACCACAAATTTGTCGTAGGGGTTCCACCTGTGTCCTTCACAGACAGAGAAGACAGGTGCTGACTGAAGTCTCTTTTTTGGGGATAAACTCTTGGCTAGGCTTGTAACAGCCCCAGAGCCATTAGCCTAGTAACCTCCTATGATCATCCAAGCAGCTAGATGAAAGTTGTTTGAGAATGAAATGTATCAAACTCCCCATGCCTTGTGTGAGTAAATAAAGTCTGCCAGGAAGCTTGCGGAAAGTGTTTTTGGCCAATTCCATAAAAAGGGAGAACTAGTGTTGGCCAAGCCAAAATTGAGTCATCACAAAATGATTTTTTGTTAAGTCCTTTTGAATCTTCAGTAATACTCTGGGAATCAGTGGAAATGCATAAAAAAAGCATTTTTGACCAAAGGAATTAAAATGCATGTTTCCAGGCTTACCTTCAAGGACCCCACAACCCAATTTGTTCAGTTGTGTTTTGAAAGGAGGCAAACATCTATATGAGGTGCTCTCCACAAGTGGATTAACTCAAGGAAGACCCCCTAATTCAATTTCCACTCATCAGTTTCTGTCCCAGTTCTGCTCAGCATGTGTCACCATCATTAGCTCTGACAATGTAAAATGCTTGGAGGGTTAAAAAGTGCTGTACAGCTACCTCCTAAGCTATCACAGCCAGCCTGCAGGACGGTACAGCCTAATGCCCACCCCCTTAGGTACCTCATCACTGTGGTATCAGTTGTAATCAAGCAAAGAGGTCCAGGGGAACCCAGATGAAGAGGTTTCAAGGCAGCCAATATCTCTGATAACTTTGTGCTTTGGTTTGTCTGAGGTGTTCCACAGGCCTTATACCTGTATCCCCTTAGAAACTGTTCCCACAGAAAAATCTGAGGTGTCTGTAGTTACACAGGGACTTTTGATCTTTGGAGAAAAGGGGAGACCTGGATTTAAAGCCATTTGTTGCCTCCAAGAGTGCAGTTCCTTTTTGTCAAAGCCCAAAATAGGGACTTGGAATTCAGAAAGATGAAGATTTTGGATCCACGAGTTTTTGATAAAGTTTTTCTCAAGTGTAATCCAGTGACAAGATGTGATGCCCAGCAGTCAAGGAGCCTCAATCCTCACCACCACCAGTGAGGGGCATCCACATTGGGAAGGATAACAATTACACACACAGTAAAGTACAATTTCCATTAAGAGCACACAGAGATCAGTCAGTCAGTCTGGGGCTGGTTTCTCCCTGTCTCTCCAGATCCCCAATACGACTCCCCACTGGCACAGCTATAAGGTCCAGATCTCAGCCTAGTGGTCAAGCTAAAGCCTCCTGCAATCTCTCTGTCCAACCAGTGCTTTGTGTCCCTGCCCAAGCAGCTGAAACACACACACTTTAAAATATGAGTTATATACAAATACACAGACACTCCTGGGAAAGGCTGGCAAAGGTTCTCCAGCTATGCCCCTTCCTACCAGGTTATAAGGTAGTACTCACTGCCACCAACCACTAATATCAGCTACTAATAAGGCCCTTATCAAAGGGTGACCAATTTCTGCGCAATATTATTATCCAAATGGTAAGTGTGACTGAACAGCAAAGCTTATTAGACTGGCTTGGCCAGTATCAATATATACATGCAATGTACTCTAGAGCTTAAATTATCTCTACATAAAACAGCCACAGTTAAAAGGTTTAAAAATATTTAATAAAGAACACAAGACAATACTTCTTACTACACAGTGCTATTCAAGAGTTCAGAGATCACAGAAAAATGCTTAAAATAATACAGTAGAATAGTTCTGACATCAATACAGAAAAACAGCTAGACTAAACTTCCTATCTATATCAAAGAGCAAACACAGTTCTAAAATAAACTTACACACAGAGCAAAACGGTGCTGGTGATGTTGACAGTTCTGAAAACAAATGCAAAATGCTCTGAGTCACTCTCACTGTCCTTAAATTGACAACACAGTACTACTGACTCATTTCAGATTACTTCATTTTTTTCTCTGGTTCCCAGGCTAACAGATAACAGAGTTTAGCAGCCCTTTTGATATTGCACCTGGTCAGGAAGCTACAGCTATAAGACATTATACATGCAAATTCTAGCAATTAACTCTAGTCTCAAAACAATAGCAAGAATTCTTTCATTCAGACATATCGGCTCCAAGTTTATAGATCAAACAATAATACAATGCTTGACTTATCAGCTTTCCTCCAGCAGAATGCAATGTGGTTACATTTTTGAAGTTCAACATTTAACAAAGAGAACAAGCACGTGGCTTACATTAATATTTATAAATGACAGAATTATCTACAAAATCCTACCTAGCTTGGCTGACAGCCTTCACATATCACACAAGAAACATGAAAATCATAGATGTCATGAATCACAGAACTCCGAGATATTCTCTTCAAGTCTGAAACTGATCAGAGAAGCTCAGGAAAGCTTCCAGATAAAAACCCACATTCTGCAGTGTAAAAAAAGCCTTTTTGCTGAGAAGTGTCTGGAAAGCAGCCAGAATCCTGTGTGATGGAGTCGAGGAGGACTTTTGTACAATTGTCTGAAACCCCAAATAGGTAAGAGGAGATGAAACCCAAGTAAAGCACTTGACATCTGGGAAAAGACTCTACAAAGATAAGCAAGTTGTCTAAATAAAGAAATATGAATGCCCTGCAGTTTATAATAAGCTATCACTGGGGCCAGGCACTTTGTAAACATCCTTGGAGCTGTAGATAACAAAGGGTAATGAAGAGAACTGATAATGTGACCAAAACACATGACTATACCAATGTGATAAGCATCATTTAAGGTCTAATGTTACAAAAAGAGTAATGAGAAGTGAAAGAGTTGGAAGGTTCAAGCATTTTGATTTTGTTAGTATTTAGAATTTTGGTACTTTCACAGATTGGGAAAGAAAAATCTGGAACTAGTGTCCATAAAATCTCTTCCTCTGGTACCAGAAACATTCTGGAATAGAAGCATTTGCCCCTTTGATCTAAAGCATTGGTTCTATGACTCTTAGGGTAAAAGTTGAAAAACCTAAGAAAAGTACTTTGAAGGATGGTGAGGAATTCCCCTGAAAGGAGGCATTTGTATCCCATGGCAGCTGCAACTCTCCTGAACCACTTTTAGCATCCAATAGTGTGAAACAATGTATTGCTGAATGTAGAGACAGTTTCTGAGACAGTTTAAGAGACAGGAGCAGGAGGGGAGGGGAGGAAAAGGGAGTTAGAATGTCGACACAGTCATTCTGAGGTATTAGACCATCCCTTTTTTATAGGTTCATAGGTGTTTATTAGGCTAACAACCACAAGGGCCTTTTTTAAGCCTAGCCATGCATTCCAAATCTGACAAGTTTTGAAAAGATCATTGCTGCTTCTTGTTGCCAGAAAACTGCCATCTCGTTTTGACTCCCTACTTGCCTTGAATTGGCAAGGAGTGCTTGTTTTGTGTGTGTATTTTTTTTTTGTTTAGAACTTTCCTCTTTCATCAAATTGAAGACCAGAATAGCAGAAGGGCCAAACAAAACCGCCTTATCTAATGCAGAATTCAAAATCAGTTATATACTTAACTTGGCATCTGTGTTGTCCATTTTCATTCTTTCTCACAAATGGGTCTAGGATCAGATCCTTGGATCCGACTTGGCTGCATATATATGACTTCAGATCCAAATCTCAAACTCCCTCTACTCATAATGCCCTATATACCCAACTCCTCAGATTGCACTTGATGCCTTACTGCCCATCATATTAAAGAAACAGAACAGACACAAGACAAGACTGGACTCAAACCAGGAACATGAAGGTTCCATTAACATCGAAAGATCCTTCTAGGAGTTATCGGTCCGGGGGATGTTTGGGAAGGAATGTGAGGAAGAATGAAAATGGACAACACAGATGCCAAGTTATGGTAAGTACATAACTTCTAAATCTGATGCTGTCCTTTCCACTCTTCCTCTTGAATAGGTCAGAGTCCACAGCTACGCAACTCAGGAAAGGCCATCAAGGAAGACCTGCTGGAGCACTGTCGAACCAAAGGAAGCTCTGCCTCTGGAGACAATGTCTAATTTGTAATATGTAACAAAGGTATGAGTCGTTTAAGTGGCTGCAGCACAGAAGTCGTTAATGGAGGGTTTTAAAGAAAAAGCAGATGAAGTAGCCATATATTTAGTGGAGTGAGCTCTAGAAGGGTGAGGCAACTCCAGACCTTTCTGATAATAAATCAGAGAAATACAACTGGTGATTCCATTTAGCTAGGATAATTTTGGAAATTCCTTGACCCAAACAAATAGGGGGGAAAAAAGACAAAAAAAGTGATCACACTTCCTGCACAGTTTTGTTCTCTGAAGATAAAAACACAATTGTCTGTGAACATCAAGCAGATGCAACATATATTCACCTTTATTAGCAAAGTTGGGAAGGAAAACTGCTAAGTGAATAGACTGGCTAATGTTGGTCACTGTAGCCACTTTACGCAGAAAGAAAGGGTTGGTTTGAAGAGACACCCTATAATTAAGGAAAATAATGCAAGCAGGCCTAGCCTTATTGAAGTGATAGCGACTAAAAATATTGTTTTCCCAGAAAGAAATTTATCACCACATTTGTCTGCCGGTTCAAAGGGTTTCCGAATTAAACCTTGAAGGACCATCATCAAAATCCTAAGGAGGGGAGGTATCCTTAATCAGAGGTCTAAGGAGGAAGATTCCTTTTATGAAAGCCTTGATAATCTAGAAGATGGCAGGGATAATGATTTATTTCCAGTGTGGAAGTTGGGGATGGCTGCCAAATGAAGTTTAATGGTAGAAAAACTTGCCCTTTCCTTAAAAAGTGAAGTGAAAAAAAGAAGAATGGCTGAAGTAGGTGCTGAAAAGGAGTCAATATTCTGATTGGATGCCCAAATAGAAAATCTTTTCCATTTGCTTCTGTAGACTTTGTTGGAGGATCAGGTAAGAGATCTTTAGTGAGCTCTAGTACCTACGGAGGATATTTCAAGTGAGACCAGAGGAAGGGGAACCATACCTGTCGAGGCCAGAAAGGGGTAATGAGGATGACTGAGCTCTTCACAGCCTGCTTGCTTTCTGTAAAAACTTTGTAATCAGCGGAAGAGGTGGGTAAGCATAGAGGAGACCGGGGACCCAAACGTGAATCAGAGCATCGCTCAATGACTCCCCCAAAGAGGGGATTATAGTGAAGTACTTGTTGAGGGGACAAGCAAATAGGTTGCAGCAAGGCTGGCCCCAGCGGCTGAAGATTATATTAGCTACTGTTTAACTGAGGGACCACTCGTGAGTAATCAGGATGGACCTACTGAGTCTGTCTCTGTCAGTGCTTTGGTTTTCCTTGGTATGTGTGTTGCAATAAGAAAGCGGTCTAAAGAGATTGCTCATTTCCATACTCTCATGTCCGCTCTCCACAACCGATAGGAACGGGTTCCTCCTTGCTTGCTGATGAAACAGACTACAGACATGTTGTCCATATGGAGTGCACTCAACTCTAAGACACTGATATGCAACTTGGTCTCTGAGGGGGACCACATGCCTTGGGCAATCTTTTCCATGAAATACCCCCACTCCAGTTGTGAAGCGTCAGTGGTCACTGTGGCTATTGGGGGAGGGGAGGAAGAGAGAATGGTCTGCCCAGAAAGAAGTCATCTGACTGGATCCACCAGCGAACATGACATTTGCAAACTGGAGTGAGTTTTAGGGAGACAGAGAGAGACTGGTAAAGAATGAACCACTGACCTGCCAGTCTCCATTGAAGGATTTGCATAAAGAACTAGAGGGACTAGAAGAATAGCAGCTGACAGTGACCCAAGGGTTTGCAACATTAGTTTTGCTGGAGGGGACGGATGAGACAGTAAGCCCTGCATCGGATTTCTCAATGATGCAATGCAATGAAGAGGTAAGGATGTCACTTGAGTCATAGTATCCAATTGGGTTCCTATAAATTCCAGAGTATGTATTGGAGTCAACTTCAACTTGACAGGTTTATTGTAATGCCTAAGGAGTTGGAGACCTGAAGCAAGTAATCCATGACTTGTAGATACCTGGTTGGGGCAGTGAGGAGCCAATTGTCGAGGTAGGGAAACACCTAGAATCCTGTGAGTTTCAAGTGAGCTGTCATAACTGCCATGCATTTGGTGAAAACCTTGGGGGCTGTGGCAAGTCCAAACGGCAGTGCTCTGAACTGGTAGTGATTGGCTCCCAGCTGAAAGCACAGGTGTCTCCTGGTACCCCTGTCTATTTTGATGCGACAGACTGCATCCTGGAGATCTACAGAGCACATCCAATCATCTTTGTCCAAAAGAAGCAGGATGGACTGAATAGTAACCATTTGGAAATGACTTCTTTAAATACAGATTCAAATTGCTTAGATCCAGAATTGGTCTCGGGTCCCCCGTTTCCTCTGGCACTAAAAAGAAGCGGGTGTAAGTTCCAAATCCTATCTGTTCGGGTGGGACTGCCGGGATAATTCTGTTGTAACAGCTTTACAATTTCTTGAGCTGTGAATTCCCTCTGACTGGGTGGAGTGTCTGGGAGTTTCTTTCTTTGGAAAGGAGGTGGAATGGAAAAGGGTATGTATTAACTACTGAATATGATACTTGGCACCCATTCATTTCTTGTAACATTTGTCCAGGTGCAAGGAAAATTGATCCCTGACTGCCTCCACAGATGGAGGGTCAGGCAAGGCTTCAGGAGCGCTGATAGGGCCCATCAGAGGAAGAGTCTCCGAAGCCTTGGTTTTCTGCCATTGAAACCTCCTCCTCTGCCCCTGGAGGAAGTATCCCCGCGTTGAGTCCTAAAAAAAATACCAAACATTTCCAGAACCACATTTTTTTACAATTTTGGTGCTTCCTAGTGAACGAATTTTGAGGGACAGAAAACTTGACTCCAATGGCAGACACCGTCTTTCTCTCCTGCTTGCTGCTTGTGAACATGCCTTTCACTGATAACCTAAACAAGCAGAAGCCATCAAAGTGAGCATTAACAAAAGAGGCCTTGAAGGGTTTCACAAAGTTGCATAGCCTCATTCAGGCACGTCTCTTAATGGCTATGCCTGAACTGGCTGCTCATGAGGTACCCTCTGCTGTATGGGAGGTCAGCCGCATCTATGAACAGGCAATAGACGAGAGAGTAGCCAATTGAGGAAAAACCCTCTTAAGGTCCTCTTCCGACATGGTCTCACCGAGAGAGATTGAAAGCTCCTTGATCAAATCTTTGCAAATTTGAAAAAATGTGCCAGGTAATTTAACGATCTCACTGCAAATGTGGCTGAGTCGTAAATGTGTATTCCAAATCTGTCCATCGTTCTGGACTTCCTGTTTGGTGGATGGACAAACAAGCCTTGCTTGGCTAGCTCCTTCTCAGTTGCTGCTGCAAGTATGGCATCAATAGGGACTCCCTTGCTCCAGTGGGGTTTGTCTGAAGGAGGAACTAAGAATTTATCCAGGTGCTTAAGAATAGGTTCAACAGTGTCTGGTTCCTTCCAAGCCCAGTGAGAAAATAGTTCAATATGTCTGTCCGCCGAGAGAGTCATTCAAGACACAGATGGTCTAGCCCCAAAAGCCTCCAGGAACACCAATTCTTTAGAAGGAGCAGTTTGGGAAGACCAAACACCCCTCTGTCTGAGATTTACAAGATGTCCCCAAAAGAGAATAAAGTCAGGTAGTGATCCAAGGGATTCTTCTCCCTCATCAAAATCAGCGTCTTCAATGAGAGACTCCATAGGGCACAGTCTGTGTGCCACCTCTTGCTCATTTTGTTCTGCAGCACCTCTTCCGTAGGGTGTTAGGGGGAGGTGTTGGAAGAAGGGGAGAAGACCTGTGGAGAAAGAGTGTGGAGGCCTCCTGGAGTTGGCTGACCTTGAGAAGCAGAAATGATGGGCTCAGAGCTCAGACACAATGAGCAACGAGGGGTAGGATTCCAAGATAAAAAAAGGACGGGTCTCTATGCAAAGAGAAGGCCTTTTCTAATACATGGAAGACTGACAGACGAGGGAATACCTCCCTCCCCTCTCCTCAGAGCAGAGAGGAGAGGAGATAGAGGAGTCCTCTGGAAAGAACTGAACTTGAGCTGTCAAGAGCTAAGGCACCAAGGGGAAGGGATTGATCCAACACCGTCAAAGCCAAACCCAACCCTCAGACTTAGCACCGACTTCCTGGATCAGACACCCGCTCACATCCAATGGCATTAGAGTAGGGCTGGTCAGGGAAACTATCGGAGTATAGGAAAAGAGCTTCCTCGAATCAGATTCTGACACTCTTGGGGATCTTGCATCCTGACAATCTGAAACTGCAGGTTGGATTGGAGCAGAAGACAGTACTGTTTGCACAGCAGACTCACGGAACCAAGAGAGGATGGAGGTGGCAGGATCCCCAACTGGATCTGAGCCCTGAAAAATCTCTGCATCATCCTGTCCACATCTGCCTCTGTCAAGCTACTAAAAGACCTGGATGAAGCCAAGGAAGGAGGCCTATAATGTTTTTGTGGGTTTGAAACACTTGGGATGGGCAGAGCTGGAGAAAGCGGTTTTAAAATAAACTCTGGAGATCAGCTCCTAACCATTAGATCAGACGGTCTGCAATCGGAGTAGGATGTAGATGGTAATGCAGACCTGGACATGGCAATTACACCTGTGGATCCGAATGAGGCACGAAATTCAAGGTATCCAAAAGGTGTTGGATCCAAATTTTGCTTGTGATTTTGGGCAGCTCTGATGAAGCCCTTGGAGACTTACGGAGGGCTCATTTTCTTTGATTCTACAGAGCCTTGAGCTTTAGAGGGGGTATGAGCCCCAGAAGAGGAAGAAGCTAGAAGAAAATTTGTTGCACCGGTCTGAGGGGGGCCCTGAGGTTGAAAGTAGCACAGTTATTGCATGAGTATTTTACAATTTCAGGCACCAGGCAGTACACGCACTTCTTGTGAGCATCAGGATGCAAGATCCCCAAGAGAGTTTGGTTTCGTAAAGGGCAGATCAGGTCTACTCAACCTGGTGGACTTCTTTGACGAGGTCACCAAAGCAATGGATGAGGGCAAAATTGTTCACACTGCCTACCTTGAACTGGCCAAGGTATTTGACATAATACCTCACTTGGGCATTGTTGACAAACACAAGGTTAGCTACAAACCCGTATGTCAGCTGGATAGCCAGTTGGGTCACAGCAGGTCCCAGGAAGTTAGAATTGGGGAGTCCACCTCTACAAAGAGGCCAGTCACAAGTGGAGTCCCTCAGGGATCAGTCCTTGGACCACTCCTTTTTGGCATTTACTTCTCAGAAGTCAAGACCGATGTCAGTCATCTCTGGCTGTCTAAATTTGCAGATGATTGCAAATTAGGATTTGTCATTGAATCTCACACTGACACACGTTCTCCAGGACGGGCTGACAGACAAACAACTGGTGTCAGAGTCATGGACTAAAACTAAATGCCAAGAAATGCATAATAGTATCCTTTGGGAAGTCATCCATCACTGGTATATTGACAACACACCTCTTAGAATTGACTCAGTAGTCAGGGACTTCCGGATACACACAGATAGCAATCTAACCTTTGATCATCACGTGTCTACAGTGGTGAGGAAATCCTATGTTGTGCAACTTATAAATAAAGGTATGGCATTCTACGTCCAACGACTGCATTGTTCCACTGTATTCAGCATTCATCAGACCTATCATTGACTACAATGCCCCCTTTGGTATGTACCCATCCAGGCATATCCAACAAATGGAACATCTACAGAGGTTCCTCACTAAAAGAATACAGGACACAAGTAATATGTCCTACAAAGCCTGCCTCAAGGCCCTATCCCTGTATTCTGTCTCCTACAGGCTTTTGAGAGTAGATCTATGCCTGGCATACAGAGCATTGTCAGATCCCAATCTGATGGACCTCCTGCATATCCACAAAACAAACAGTACCATAATTACCCATTCTAAAGACAAACTTTGCCCGTGATATAAACAGGAGCTGCTGGCGAGACAGGCAGGTATCAACAGAGACTACCACATCTATGGAACAGGCTCCCCATCCATGCGAAGCAGAGTTCCTCCCTAATCTAATTCATGTGCAACTTGGACAACTGGATGGAAAAACAGAAATTCATCCCTGGTTTGGCACCTGTGTCTTTGATGCAAACAGGTAACCTATAAATGGCTCATCTCCCAAGCCCATGCTTACACTTATCAAGGGTATCAGAATTAGTCAGAGATTTGGGATGCATGGCTAGGCTTAAAAAGCCCCTTGTGGTCGTTAGCCTACTAAACACCTATGAACCTAATCAGAACTGGGAAACTTATGCCCAGAAGAAGTGCATTTCTTAACGCCAGTGGTTTTTTCAGACATAACTAACTGTAACAAGAGGAGAAATTTCAAAAATTAACAGGGTACGAGCAACATGCTCTGAAAAACCCAAACTCTCACACTAAAGAAGTTTTATAAGTATCATTTAACTCTGTAAACTAATAGAAAACGCTTTTTTTAATAGTTTAGATGTATAAAAGTAAGTAAAAGAGTTAGAAGTGCCGGAAAGGCACGAGAGGTAGAAACGATAGGGATACAAGAGAAATTGAACCCTAAAGTGACTACTTCAAGACAATAAGAGGGAGGAGGAAACAAATTACAATATTTAAGTAGCAATAGTAAAAAACTACTGCAGTTTAACAAGAAAATTAACTTTTACGGTTCGAGATCCAGAATTGCATCTTGTAGCGATGGCAGTAAAAAAGATCAGAGGAGTTGGGAATGAAATAGAGCATCATGGGTAGAGGGAGGTGCCCAAGATTTGCATCAGAGGACTGGATCCTAGACCCATTTGTGAAGAATGAAAAGGACATCAGATGTTCACACACACAGTGGATATAAAAAGTGTAGACAACCCTGTTAAAATGCCAGGTTTTTGTGATATACCAAAATAATTTCAAAACCTTTCCCACCTTTAATGTCACCTATAACCTGTACAACTCAATTGAAAAAACAAATCTGTTTGGGGAAAAACATAAAAAATAAAAAATACGTACAATAAGTTGGCTGCATAAGTGTGCACACCCTTAAACTAATACTTTGTTGAAGCACCTTTTGTTTAATTACAGCATTCAGCCTCCTTGATTAACCCCAAATAAAGTTCAGCTGTCCTAGTAGGATTTTCCTGACATTTACTCAGTTGTCTGCTACACCAAACACCATGGTTCGCAGAGAGCTTACAATGCATCAAAGGGATCTCATTGCTGAAAGTTATCAGTGTCAGGAGAAGGGTACAAAAAAAATTCCACAGCATTGGATATGGCATGGAACACAGTGAAGGCAGTCATCAAAAAGTGGAGAAAATATGGGACAACAGTGACGTTGCAAAGAACTGGACGTCCCTCCAAAATTGATGAAAAGACAGGACGAAAACTGGTCAGGGAGGCCGACAAGAGACCTACAGCACCACTGAAGGAGCTGCAGGAATTTCTGGCAAGTACTGGCTGTGTACTACATGCATCAACAATCTCCTGTATTCTCCATATGTCTGGACTATGGAGTAGGGTTGCAAGACGGAAGCCTTTTCTTACACAGAAAAACATCCAAGCCCGGCTAAAATTTACAAAACAATACAGCAAGTCTTCCAAAAGCATGTGGGAAAATGTGTTATGGTCTGATGAGACCAAGGTTGAACTTTCTGGCCACAATTCCAAAAGGTACGTTTGGCACAAAAACAGCACTTCCTATCACCAAAAGACACACACACACACACACACACACACACACACACACACACACACACACACACACACACACACAGTGAATCAAGGTGGTGGCAGTATCATGCTTTGGGGTTGCTTTTCTTCAGTTGGAACTAGGGCTAAAGTCAAGGTGGAGGGAATTATGAACAGTTCCAAATACTAGTCACTTTTGGCCCAAAACCTTCAGGCATCTGCCAGAAAACTGAAGATGAAGAGGAATTTCACCTTTCAACATGACAGTGACCTCAAGCATACATCCAATCAACAAAAGAATGGCTTCACCAAAAGAAAATTAAAGTTTTGTAATGGCCAAGCCAGAGCCCAGATCGAAATCCAATAGAAAATATGTGGGGTGACCTGAAGAGGGCTGTGCAGAACAGATGCCCTCGCAATTTGACAGATTTGGAGCGCTTTTGCAAGGAACAGTGGGCAAATATTGTCAGTCAAGATGCGCCATGCTGAAACAACTCATACTCAAGAAGACTAAATGCTGTAATTAAATCAAAAAGTGCTTCAACAAATAAGAAGTTATGTACTCACCATAACGTTCCATCTGAGTAGATAAACTTCATTTGTCACCAACCTATGGGTATCGGATCCGAGCCGGCAGTTTTCAACAGCTTAGATCTGAGCTCCTAGCTCCTCCCCCTACCCATAAACCCCTGCCAACCCTGACTGACCTCAGATCAAGTTTGTCCCCAAAACAGCAACTGCTAAAGATAGATCAATTTCAAAGCCCATCTCTGAAGACAACAAATGTGAACAATCAAAGGTCAGGGGGAAGGAGGGAGGGGGAACGGTTGCTGACAAATGAAGTTTATCTACTCAGATGGAATGTTATGGTGAGTACATAACTTCTTAATCTGAAGTAGCTAACTTCGTTTGTGTAGCAACCTATGGGACAGAGTCCCCAGCTACCTGAACCTTGGGCGGCCATCATGGAAGGATGTTCCGGAGCACTGCAGAGCCACAGGATGCTCTCCCTCTGGAGATAATATCCAACTTATAATGGTTAATAAGGGTATGAGATGAGGCCCAAGTGGCAGCCGAACAAATATCATCTAAGGATACCCTGGATCTAAAGGCAGCAGAGGTGAACATAGATCAGGTAGAATGGGCACGGACTCCCTGAGGTGCGGGCCTACCAGAACTTTCATAAGCCAAAAGAATACATAGCGAGATCCATCGAGACAATGTGACTTTAGATACCGATTTACCCAAATTCATTTTGGCAAAGGAGACTAACAACTGGTCGGATTGCTTATGACCAGATGTCCTGTGAATATAAAATCGAAGTTGTCTATGCACATCCAAAAGGTGTAGTTTGTATTCCCCTTTGTTCTGATAATTGGGAAAGAAAACTGTCAGGTTAATGGACTGAATGATATTTGACTCGGAAGCAACCTTAGGGAGAAAAGAGGGGTTGGTCCTGAGGTAAACTCTATCCTTGTGGAAGGTTAGATATGGGGGTTTCACACAAAGGGCTTGAATTTCAGAAACTCTTCTAGCCGAAGTGATGGCGACGAGAAAGGCCGTCTTCCAAGACAAATACTTGAGATCCACTGAAGCTGCAGGCTCAAAGGTGGAAGCTGTCAAGGCCTGAAGCACTAATGTCAAATCCCACGGAGGTATCACTTCCTTTACCGGAGGTCTGAGCAGGAAGGTGCCCTTCATAAAGGTCTTGCACAGTTTTGAAGTGATCAAGGGATGCAGATCATGTCTGACATGGTAGTGAGAGATAGATGCTAGTTGAACCTTGACAGTGGAATAGCTAGCCCCCTGGTGAAACAGTCCTGATAAGAAGTCTAACAGCAGGTAAGGGAGCTGTGAAGGGATCCAAGTTTTGACGTTCCGCCCAAATCGAGAAAAGTTTCCATTTGCTACTGTAAATCTTCCTAGTAGAAGGCTTGTGGGCTGCTACTAGAATGGCTTTGACTGGGGAAGAGATGCCAGGAGTCGTAGCTACGAGTGGAACTGGAGCAGCCAAGCTGTGAGCTTGAGACTGACCAGGTTCGGGGTTGGGAGACCCAGAGGGTGGGAAATCAGATCCAGGAGGGGATCTTGGATTTTAGAATCCAAGGAGGATTCACCAGATGAGACCAAAGGTAAGGAAACCAGGTTTGACGAGGCCAGAATGGGGCAATGAGGATAATCCTGCTCCCCAACCGACTGGCTTTCTGTAGAAACTTTAACATCAGGGGAAGAGGTGGATAAGCATAAAGCAGACCGGGAGGCCAAGCATGCACCAGAGCGTCTCTCGGGGATTCCCAGACTTGGGGAATTAAAGCAAAATAGCTGTTGCATTTGGTGTTTGAAGGAGAGGTGAAAAGATCGCAACAGGGCTGCCCCCACTTGGCAAAAATCTGATTCGCTACCTGCGGATTGAGAGACCACTCGTAAGGGGAAAGGATGGTGCGACTGAGTCTGTCTGCCAGGATGTTGAACCGTCCCGGAATGTGCATTACAATGAGAAAATGGTTGGTGGAGATCGCCCATTCCCACACTCTCATGGCCTCTCAACAGAGTGGGTAAGACCTGGTTCCCCCCTGTTGGTTGATGTTCCAGACAACCGACATGTTGTCCGTCTGGATCACAATCGTCCCTACAGGAAGAAGGTCCTGAAGTGCTTGCAATGCTAACAGCACTGCCCTCATCTCTAGGACACTGATATGCAAAGAGGTCTCCATGTTGTTCCACGTGCCTTGGACAGTCCTGCCCGAAGAGTGCCCCCCCACACCCAAGGCGGGAGGCGTCCGTGGTCACCATGGCAAGGGGAGGGGCCATAAAGAAGGGGCGTCCCGTGTGGAGGTCCAGAGATTGCAGCCACCATATGAGAGCCCTCTTGCAAGCCCTGCTGAGGGGAATGGGATGACTCAAAGGGAAGTGACGAAAAGACCACTGGACTTGTAGGGTCCATTGCAAGACCTTCATGTTCAGACGTGCCATTGCCAATAAGCTGATTGCTGCTGCCATTGAACCTAGAGCCCTCAGGACCAATTCCGCAGGAGGAGCTGAAGATAGACGGATGGCTCGCACATTAAGCCTCAGGGTTCAAAGTCGTTCTGGGGTTAAGAAGGCTACAAGATTGATTGTGTTTAACCTGGCCCCAATAAAATCTATGACCCGAGTCGGGGTGAGAGAAGATTTGTCCATATTTATTGTGATCCCTAGCCAGGGAGCAATGCGAAGAAAATAGTTCCTGGCTGTGCAGAGTAGATGCCTTGTCGGGGCAGTCAGGAGCCAGTCGTCCAGGTACGGAAAAACCTGAATTCCCTGGAGCCTCAGGTGGGCCGCTATCACTGCTAACACTTTGGTGAACACCCTGGGGCCTGAGGTGAGACCAAAGGGGAGAGCCCTGAATTGGTAATGACTGGCTCCTAGCCAGAAGCGGAAAAACCTCCTGGATCGTCTGTCCATGAGAATGTGTTAGTACGCATCCTTGAGGTCTATAGAGCACATCCAATCGTTCTCCCGTAAAACGGGGAGAATGGTTTGAAGAGTGACCATCCGGAACTTCTCTTTGGTTACTGACAGGTTCAAGAGGGAAAGATCAAGGACTGGCCTTGAGTCCCCAGTCTTTTTTGGCACCAAAAAGAACCTGGAGTAATAACCAGATCCAAGCTGGTCTGGGGGGACGTGTTGGATGGCTCTTTTTTCTAGGAGCTGCTGAATTTCCGCAGCTGCGGCCTCCCTCTGATCAAGTGGGACATCGGGGAGGTGCTTGGGGAAGAGAGGGGGGTAAGAGAAGGGAATCTGGTAACCTCTGGATATGATGCAAAGCACCCAGCGGTCTGCTGTGCTGGACTCCCAAGCTGTCAGGTGCCTTGAGAAATGTCCCCCGACTGCCTCCAGAGTGGAGCAGTCGGGCAACCCCTCAGGGCTGCTGCGTGGGCCGATCAGAGAAGGGTTCTCTGGACCCAAAGTTCTTCGGGCCCCCTCTGCCTCTCTAGGGCGGCGTCCTCCCTGTCCTCTGCCGCGGAAGGACTGGGGATCCGAAGCGGACTGGGACTGTTGCGACTTCCGGAACCACATCTTCTTCTCTCCCTTTTGGTTCCTGGAGAAGGACCTCTGGGGAGCAGAGAAGCAGACTCCGACGGCAGACGTCTTCCCGTCCTTTTCGCTCTGGACCAAGGTGTCGCGAACGGTCTTCCCAAATAGGGTAGGACCATCAAAAGGGGCATTTGCGAACGACGCCTTAAAGGGTTCCGCGAAATCACAATGCCAGAGCCAGGCCTGACGCCTCATGACGAGGCCTGCTCCGCTGGCTCTAGCGGCTCCCTCCATGGCATGGGATAGTAGTCGCATAGCGGTATTAGATATGGACCTAAGAGTGGCCCATATGGGTGGAGTACAGCTGTTTGTCCTCCGCCGACATGAACTCCTGGGGCGATGCAGCGTATTCCTTAATGAGATCCCGCTGCAGTAGAATAACGTGCGCCATATAGTTCAGAGACCTCACCGAGAAGGACGCTGAACTAAACACCCGCTTCCCTAAGCGGTCCAGTGATCGGGACTCCTTGCCCGGGGGGGGTGGACCGAAAGGTTCTCTTGAGCTAGTTCCCTCTTAGTGGCCGCTGCCACCAACATGGCATCTACCAGGGGACCCTTGCTCAATGGGGCCTATTGCAGGGGGACTGAGGATCCGGTCAGGGCGCTTCGGGACTGGCTCCACAGTGTCCGGCTCCTTCCACGCCCTGGTGGTAATCAGGTCCACCAGGGGTTCAGCCGGAGGGGACACCCAAGAGGTAGAAGGGCCTGCTTCAAACGCCTCCAGGAACACGGACTCGTCTGAGGTCGGCTTTGGGTCAGACCACCCGCCTCTGATCCTGAGCATTTCCATGATGTCTCCAAAGGAGACATCCTCGGGGGGTGACCTTGGGGAGCCTTCCCCTTCCTCCAAATCAGTGTCTTCAGTCAAGGACTCAGGGGAGTCCACATGCCTCCTCTTGCACTTCCGCTTGTGGGGGATCTCTTCGGGGGGGCTGTCCGAGGAGGGCTCACCAGCAACATCCTGTTCCAAGGGAACGACCTGGGACATTGAAGCAGGCTGTCCCTGGGGCCGGGTGATGGAAGTCGGACCCAACAGAGAAGGAGTGCGAGGTGGAGCCGTGGCAAGGACCGGGGGCCTGGAAGCAGTCGACAGAGCCCTCTCCATCACGTCAAACGCCAAGGGACAGCCGCTCTCTCTGGGATCCGAGAGCAGACCCTCACCCGGATCTGACAGGCGGACCGGGGTTGGCGCCGAAGCGATTGGATCAGACGGACTAGTATGCTCCGACCTGGACAGTGCCAAAGGCATACTGAAATCCACGGATCCGAAGCTCAGCCCTCGGCTCCGAGAGCTTGGATCTGACAAAAAGGGCCGACAGGCTCGAGGGAAGCGTCGGTGCAGAAGTACCAGAGACCGTCGGCGCCGACCCACCCCCGGTTCCAAGGCTGCCCGACTCTGAACCCGGCAAGCAGGATGGAGAAGGAGCTATCGGGGCAAAAAAAGGGGTCGAGCTCCCCCCCCCGGAGGGGGGGGGGCAGGAGCACATCCATCTGCAGTTGGGCCTGGAGGAACCTTCACATCATCCGGTTCAAATCCTCATCGGAAAGGCTGCGAGTGGATCCCGACAAGGCCACCGAGGCGGGATAGGAGTGCCGCCTCGAAGACCTCGAAGGAGATCGGGTCTCCTCCTCCTCAGGACCCGGTGAAAAACATGGAGACCAGATCCGAGAGGGAGGAGACCGTGAAGCCCTGGAGGGAGAAGACAACTTAGCCAGGGGGGGGTGATGCGGAGGCCTCGGCCCTCCACTTGTGGTGCTTCTCCCTCCTTTTGTCTTTCCTGGCCTCCCTCTCCTCCAGGCCTACAGCGGGAGATTGAGTCCCGGCCGGGGGGAGGGAGGCAGGAGTGGCCGCCGAAGCCACGGTGGAAACCACGGAAGGACCGGAGGCCAAAGCCGAATCCGGGGGCAAGAGACCTGCCAGGATCAGCTTGGATCACCGGTCCTTAAGTGCCCTGGGGTTGAACACCGCACAGATGGAACACACAGAGGAAAGGTGTCCAACCCCAAGGCACGGAACACACAGAGTGTGGCCATCAGCCGGTGAAAGCTTATTGCCACACTCGGTACATTTGGAGAAGATTGGTTTTGGGTCCACAAACATTTTAAACTAAGGAGGACACATTTGTTAGGCCCCAACACACGCACACAGACCCTGACGAACCAGCGAGGGAGAGGGAGGGAAAATTATAACCAAATTAGAAGTCATGTACCTACCATAACGTTCCATGTTAGTTGTCTTCTTCTCGCCTTCTTTCTTGCTGGATGGGTTCGGAGCCGATCCTCGGCTCCGACTCGGCCACTCTAAAAGCTCGAGAGCTAGTTCCACCGGCTCGAGGCTCCCCTATATCCCACAATGCTAGGCGGTAACTCCTCAGATCTCATTTGAAAGCTAAGCCCAGCAAGTAAATTCCATAAAAGGAACAAAAAGAAAACTCCTCTAGGTCTGTCCTGGCTAGGGGGAAGGAGGTTGGGACGCAAGAAAGAAGGCGAGAAGAAGACAACTAACATGGAACGTTATGGTAGATACATAACTTCTAAATGTTAAGTTGTCTATCTCGCCTTCATTCTTGCTGGATGGGACCGCGTCCCTAGCACCTTGTCCCGGGTGGCCTATCGGAACACTCGAGTACAGTGGAACCAAAGTTGGCTCGCTCTCTAGAGGCCAAGTCCAACTTATAATGAGAAATGAAGGTATGGGGAGAAGCCCGAGTAGCTGCAGAACAAATCGAATCAATAGGCAGCCTATCTTGGAAAGCTATAGAAGTGGCTAAAGCTCTAGTTGAATGAGCCCTGGGTTTGGATGGCAACTGTTGATGTCTGATCTCATACACAAGGGTAATCGACGAAGCCAGCCATCTAGAAAGATACTTTAGAAACTGGAAGGCCCATTCTACCTTCTGCATAAGAAACAAACAGTTGATCAGACTTCCTGAATTGTTTGGTCCTGTCTAAATAGTACCCAAGTTGGCGATGAACATCTAAACAGTGTAACTTTTGTTCTGACCTATTAGAATAATTAGGGAAGAAGACAGGAAGCTCAATGGTTTGATTCAAATTTGCCAGTGAAGCTACCTTGGGCAAAAAGGACGGGTTAGTACGTAAGGACACCCTATCCTTATGAAACACAAGATAAGGGGGTCGACTACACAGAGCATGGAGTTCAGAGACTCTTCTAGCTGAAGTGATAGCTACTAAAAAGAGTGTTTTCCAAGATAGTAACTTTATTGAACATGAAGCCGCAGGTTCAAAGGGGGGAAGAATTAAGGACGTCAGAACCAAGTTGAGATCCCATTGAGGAGGAGGATCCCTGATTGGTGGTTTGAGGAGAAAAACTCCCTTTAAAAAGGCTTTGCAGAGTTTGAGACACATAATGGAGGACTCAGACTCCAACATGAAAGTTCGATATTGCTGCCAATTGAACTCTAATGGTAGATGGAGACGAACCTGAGTGGAAAAGTTCGGCTAGAAAGTCTAGAACTGATTGAATGGAAGCAGTGAAAGGATCTATATTGTTTGACTGCGCCCAATAGGAAAAACGTTTCCACTTGTTATGATAAATCTTCCGAGTGGAAGCTTTATGAGAGGCTATCAAAATATCTCTAACTGAGCGAGATATCCGAGGAAGCCTGGCTAGAGTTGGAATTGGAGGAACCATGCTGTGAGGTTCAGAGAAGGAAGGGAGTGGTGCAACTGACCCAACTGATGGGTCAAGAGGTCTGGAACTGGGTCCAGATGCCAAGGTTGCTCCAACAGATAACGGTGGAGAAACGGGAACCAAACCTGTCGAGGCCATTAAGGGGCAATAAGGATCAAGGAAGCTTTCTGAGCAATGGCTTTCTGTATTAGCCGAGATATCAGTGGGAAGGGAGGAAAAGCATACAGACGTCCCCGGGGCCAATCGTGTACTACAGCGTCTCTGCTGGGGTGGCCTGGTTGGGGAAAGAGGGTGAAAAAATCGTTGCACTTGCTCTTTTGGGGAGTAGTGAAAAGGTCGCAGCAAGGCCTGCCCCACTTTCGAAAAACTTTCTCCAACACGGAATTCTTCAGAGACCACTCGTGAGGCATGAGAATAGCTCTGCTCAATTTGTCTGCAATCACATTGGACTTCCCGGGAATGTGCGTTGCTAACAGAAACCGCTGAGAAGAAATCGCCCATTGCCACAGTCTGAGTGCCTCTCAACATAGGGGGTAAGATCTGGTTCCGCCTTGTTTGTTGATGTACCAGACTACAGACATATTGTCTGTCTAAATTGCTATAGTTCCCTTGGGAAGAGAGTCTTGTAAGGCTTGCAACGCTAGAAGCACTGCTCTCATCTCTAGGACATTTATGTGCAAGTGGCACTCGAAAGTTTGCCACATGCCTTGGACTGTCCTGCCCTGGTAATGCCCCCCCCCACCCGATCAGGGAGGCGTCCGTTGTCACTGTAGCAACCGGAGGGGAGGGGACGAAAGGTCTCCCTAGGTGGAGCTGGGGAGATGTGATCCACCAAGAGAGATGATTCTTGCACGATTGAGTTATCCAAATAGGATGGGACATTGGAAGTCGTTGGAAAGACCATTGTGTGAAGAGCATCCATTGTAAAATTCCCATATGGAAGCGAGCTAATGGTAGAAGAGGGATGGCCACCGCCATAATCACCAAGACTTTCAGGATCAATCTGGCTTTGACTTTGTTGCTCTGCAAGACAAGAGAGACCTGTCTGTGTATGTCTGCTATTCTCTGCTCTGTGAGTCTGGCTGACATGTTGACTGTCTAGATTTGTGCCTATAAAGGTAATAACACGACAAGACAGACTTTTCGTAATTTATTGAAATGCCTAGTGCCTGACATGTGTGAAAGGTGTCGTCTCTGGCGAGAAGCAAGAGATGCTTGGTGGGGGCTGTAAGGAGCCAGTCGTCTAAATAAGGAAACACCTGAAATCCTTGTCTCAGATGAGAGGCTACCACTGCCATGCATTTGGTAAACACTTGGGGGGCTGTAGTGAGACCAAAGGGCAGGGCTCTGAATTGGAAATGACTGGTTCCCAGCCTGAAGCGGAGGAACCTCCTGGAGCGTCGACTCATTCTGATGTGATAGTACGCGTCCTGGAGATCTATCGAAAACATCCAGTTGTCCCACCCCAAAAGGGGTAGAATGGACTGCAGCGTGACCATCCGGAACTTTGTTTTCTTGACAAACTTGTTCAAGTTGCTGAGATCCAAAATGGGTCTCCAGTCCCCTGTTTTCTTTGGAACCAAAAAGAATTTGGAGTAGATTCCGGATCCTGTTTGGTCTGCTGGAACTGGTTGAATGGCTCTTTTTGCGAGCAGCTTTGAAATTTCTAATGCTGCTTGCTCCCTTTGACTGGGTGGAATGTCTGGAAGGGATTTTTTGGATTGCTTCGGAATGGAAAGGAATGGGATTCTGTAGCCTTCGGAAATGATAGACTGTACCCACTTGTCTTGAGTTAGGGATAGCCATGCTTCTGGGTACAGCGATAACCTTCCCCCGACTGCCTCCGAAGGTGGACAGTCGGGCAACACCTCAGGGATGCTGAAAGGGCTTGTCGGAAAAGGATTCTCGACTGCCCTGATTCTGCGGGCCCCCTCTGCCTCTAGGACAGCGTCTACCATTATTGTTCCCCCCTCTGCCTCTAGAGGGGAATCGACTCTGTGCGTCAGGCAAATCTCCCTGAGATTGTTTGCGGAACCACATCTTTCCCCCCTTCTGGCCTTTGGGGTAAGGCCTAGAAGGAGTAGAAAAACGGACTCAGACGGCAGAGAGAATTTTGCCATCAGTCTCGCACCTAGTCAGGGTTTCCTTCACTTGAGGACCAAAGAGGGATGATCCATCAAAGGGGGAATTAGTGAAGGACGCCTTGAAAGGGTCCGCAAAGTTACATAGCCGCATCCAGGCGTGCCGACGCAAGGCTACACCTGTACCTGCCGCTCTACTTGCTCCATCCGCCGCATATGAAAGGAGGCGCATGGAGGAGTTAGTTATAGAATTAAGGGTTGCCAGCTGAGAGCTCATTCTATCCTGAAAACCCGCAGCTGTTTCGCTTGCTTCCTTGAGCAAATCCCTCTGAAGACGAGTGAAATGACACAGGTAATTCAGCGATCGCATAGTAAAGGTCATTGACGAGAACATCCGCTTCCCGTACCTGTCCATCGACCTAGACTCCTTGTTAGGAGGATGAACAGGCACCGAAGGATCGGCTAACTCCTTCTTGGTGGCCGCAGCCACCACCATAGCATCAACAGAGACGCCTTTGGTTAAAAATTCTTTGTCCTTGGGGGCAGTGATGAATTTTGATGGTCTCCTAGGGGTGGGTTCCACTGAATCAGGAGCCGCCCAAGCCTTCTTTGCCACCACTTGCATAAGGGGGTCAAAGGGAGGGGACACCCAGGAGGTGGAAGGGCGAGAGCCAAACGCCTCAAGATACACTGATTCATCCTCTGAAGGGTTGAGGGCTGGCCAATTCCCCCTCTGTTTTAGGATTTCAAGTATGTCTGCAAAGGAGACATCTTCAGAGGGGGAACGAGGGGAGCCTTCAGAATCCTCTAAATCAGTGTCAGAGGTGACAGACTCAGGGGAGTCAATGTGCTTCCTCTTACACTGCCTCTTCCTAGGGGGCTCTCCTACTGGGTCAGGAGAGGCCTCGGAAGAGGAGGAGATCCCCACTGGGGAAACTTGAGGAGCTGGCTCTCTACGGTCGGGGATGAGAGAGTGAGCAGAAATCGCTGGAGGCACCGTGGAGGGAGGGGCAGAAGGAGCCGACTGTGGAGTTGAACCTGGTTCTAACACACTCCTCATGACCTCGAAGGCACCCCTGTCAGGCAAAGCCGGAGGTCTCAGCTCCGAAAAGCTGAAAACCTCCCCTGGCACCGACAGTGATGGCTCCGAGGCTGATGTCGGAGCCGAACTCACCAGCGCCGAAGCACCGAGAGGGAGAGCGGGGTCGGACAAGGGTCCGATGCCACTCGCCCCCTCGGAGCCGACGAGGGAAGTCCGGTGCCGAGATTCCTCCAAGGAAGACATCGGAGCAGACGACGGTACCGAAGACAAAGGTACCGGTTCCGACGCCACCACAGTCTCGGGTTCGAGCCGCCCCAGCTCCGAACTCAAAAGAGTCAGAGGAGGAACATTTTGAGTAATGGGAATAGTTCTCGACTGTTGAGTCGGACTTTGAAGCATCTGGGCTAGTGCCTCGTACTTAAGTCGACTCACTACGCTCTGAAGGTCATGATCCGATAGTCTAGAAGACCTAGAGGAGTGAGATCTATAGCTCCATTCAGACGGCAAAGGTGATGCTGGAGCCGAATGAACGGAGCCGATAGATGGAGATCGGGACCTTTTTCTAGATGTCGGTTCCGACAACTTGATCAGAGCCGACTCAGTTATGTCTTCCTCGGCTCCGGCCAGAGCTGAGGAAATAGTAGGGGCAAGTGTTCGAGATTCATCGGCTCCGGCCGGAGCCGATGTTCGAATAGCCTTAGGACCCCCAGAAGACGGCTCAGAGACCAGAGCCGAAGGTCTGGAAGGCTTAGAGGGTTTCCCCGAGGATTGAGTCGAGGGACCCTCAGGCTTCAATAAGCCCCTTAATATAAGTTTATTTTTTCGCTCCTGCAGGACTCTAGGGCTGAAGCCATGGCAAACAGCACATGAGTCCTGCAGGTGCAAAGGTCCCAGGCAGTACACACAAGAAGTGTGACCGTCTGTCAGACATCTTCTGACAGCACGAGTCACTTCTTAAAGCCTGAGACCTTTGAGTCCCTAGACAGGTCTAAGAAGAGAAGTGTAACCACACAACACACACACACACCGATTACACTTATTAGAAAATAATTTAAACTAAATTACATTAAGTTAGTAGTAGTTTAGAAGTAATTTAGACAAATAAATCCCTATAAACACAGTCACTTACTACTAGGAAGGCCCAAGGGAAATTTTCTAGTGAGTTTTTGGAAAAGGGGGGAAAATTACTGGGAATGGGATGGAACTACTCACTGTATAAAACTATTTAGAAAAACTAACTTAAAAAGGGGAAAAAAGCTAAGAAATAACTAGTTTCTTTTCAAAACTAACCTGAGCCGGTAGGAACGCACCTCGATCGCTGTAGCGGCAAATGAGATCTGAGGAGTTACCGCCTAGCATTGTGGGATATAGGGGAGCCTCGAGCCGTGGAACTAGCTCTCGAGCTTTTAGAGTGGCCGAGTCGGAGCCGAGGATCGGCTCCGAACCCATCCAGCAAGAATGAAGGCGAGATAGACAACTTAACATGTAAGAGTTAACACTAGGGTTTACAGACCAAAAGGGATCTAAACACACCACACTCACACTAAAGGGATAAAAAAGAAATACATTTTTTGTTTTTCTCACAAACTAAACGACCAAGCCTGGAGCTCGAAAACCCAGCTGCTGACGACAAGCACGGCAAACTAGATCTGAGGTCAGTCAGGTTTGGCAGGGGTTTATGGGTAGGGGGAGGAGCTCGAAACTAAGCTGTTGAAAACTACCGGCTCGGATCCGATACCCATAGGTTGCTACACAAATGAAGTTAGCTACTTCAGATGTATTAGTTTAAGAGTGTGCACACTTATGCAACCAGCTTACTGTACGTTTTTATTTTTTTCCCCGAACATATTTGTTTTTCGATTGAATTGTACAGGTTATAGGTTGCATTAAAGGTAGGAAAAGTTTTGAAATGATTTATTGTGTTCTCATTTTTTTTTATCACAAAAACCTGGCATTTTAACAGGGGTGTGTATACTTTTTATATCCACTGTAACTTCATCAGCAAACTTTTGGTTACGTACCAGAGTACATCTCCTCAAAACTGTAACAGTAGCATCAGCCCCAGACAGTATCTGCAAAATCATGCACACTATTTTCAAAGGATTGTTTACACATTTCAGAAAGATTAGAAACAGGATTCAGAAAAGAGCTATCCTCTGAAGGAAGTTAGGTGAAGTATTCCCTCAAAACGTCTGGGAAAAAAAAACTTCTACATGTGCCTAGTAGTTAAAAATTCTATTTACTAAAGTAGAATAAGAGAATTATCTTACTAAATCTAATACCTTGCCTTCTTTGTCCTCAGGAGAATGGCTGGCACTGACCAAAGATTTGTTTTCAGCTGCCAAAGAGATATAGCAGCTGGATCTGATAAAACATAAGAAAAAATTGTTTGAGGTACTTCATGTGGTCTGCCTTTTTGTGGATTGAAGGTTAAAAGTCAGGATTATTACAATCAGTATTAAGCACAACCACCAAGGCTGGCAAAATAGGAGGAACAGGTGTAGAACGAGGTATATCTACTTGTAACATATCATAATATATCCTCGGTTCAGTGGGAACAGCCACCTGCTCCCCAAAAAAAAAAAACTCACTCATTCTGCAAACAGTCTGACAAAAAAATTCCTCCAAAGGAGGTGAAGACAAAAGCTCCTTCAGAATCAGAGTTATGGGCTTAGGAATATACAAGAGAAAAATCCCTGTACATGTCAAAGTCCTATGACAAATTTTCCTCAGGAATTCCTTTAGTGACACCGCCCTCAGGTAAAGACTTTAGAGCATCAGGATTAACAGCCTGCAATAATTGTCTGGCTAAGGTACGAAAATCTTTACAGACACCACCCCCCCCCCCCCCCAAGGTAACACACTGGAAGAAGACATACTTAGAAGGTACTTCAGCCTTGTCAAGAGGTCTCTTTTCCTGGCTACCCAATGAAAGACTCCACTGAGTGTCTTCTCAACTCAAAGATAGTTCTCTTATGCCCAAATTGTTCATTGGAACAGCTGAAGAGGATATGGCTGACCGATTATCAATAGTGGAAAGGCAGGCTACACCAGAGGAAACCGAAGAAGCAAGTGAGTGGTCTGAGAAATACTGGTTCGCCACTACAGGTTAACTTACTTACAAATGAGGGATTATCTGCATCCACAGTTATGGCAAGGCTCTGTGTGTGTCTACTTTTTAGGCACAATGGGAGAACAGCCAACAGGTCCAACATAAGCATCTGTGCTGCAGCCAAGGAAGAGGATGAAATGCCAGTAAGCAGTGTTGGAATGTAATCGGTGGGAAGGTAAGCTGTCAAACAGGTGCTCAAAGACAGTACATATACACACACACTTAAAACTCCCTACACAGTCTCCTTTTGTGGAAAAACAATTTTTCTGTGCTATACTTATTTTGTCTATTTACTGGGAAAGTCCGACTGGGTTATAACCATTTTCAGCAGAGGCCTGGAGAAAACATTTCCATTTGCGTACAGTGCATTATACTAAGTTCCAGTTAAACAGAATAGTTGATTTTTACCTACATTTATACAGGTTACACTTGCATATTCTAAGATTTTACAGAGAAAAAGCCCACATGCAACTTAACAGGACTGTACAGGCAGCAGTTATGTACAAAAACTGTTTTGTTATTTCAGTGAAAGGTTGAGAGTATTCTGTTTAAGGAAAGTATTGTACACTGAACACACAGTCTCAAACGTGTGATTAGCATGAGCAGGACCAGGACAGGTTAAGGTGTTGTTTAAGCAGTAGTTTACTACTGAATTTGTCAGAGTTTTATTTGTGTGGGTATACTATTGCAGAGTTTAACAACATATTGGGAGTAAAGCAAGTCTCCTGCAACACTATTTGACTTATTTGTAAGTAATAAGAATTTGTTACTAGAGTGGAAGTCCCTTGCTGGATAGTAGGGCAGCAATACATTTTGTAGTGCAGGGCATTTTTCTGAAGACGAATGAGTTTGTGTCCTGTAGTTAGTTGTCAACTTGTTAGATAATTATGTAGTTCAAGTCAGTTTAATTACTTTAAGCTATGACAATGGTGGGTTCTATGAGGGAAATTGCTAGCAAATTTAGCTATTTTACTGTACTAAGAGGAAAGTTTGAGCATTGTTTAAGTTTGTTAGAACAGGAGTGGCATACAAGACAGTTGGGCAACAAGAAGGGGCAGCTAGAGTTTTTCTTGCAGTGTTTGTAAGAAATCCACTGATCCTATAAAGGTAGCCAAGTTTCTGGCATGTAGATTTAATGGTGTGCAGTATATGCTGGCCATATTTGAGATTGTAGTCTATTATAACTATATATTATTGTGAGTTACAGCTTCAAGGACAGCGCTATTTGCTAACTTTATAGTAAAAGATTGTTTTTGATTTTGGCAATTTTTGAGGTTAAAAGCATTAACTTAGTTTTCTTGGGGTTGACTAGGAGGTTTAATTCTTTCAGCCAGGTTTCTACACAGGAGAAAGATTTTTGGGTAATGTCTTGGAGCCTATTTATTGTTGTGGCTGCACATATTAATGTCGAGTTGTCTGCATAATAAACTAAACTGGCATGGTGAGTGGAGGTGTGGAGGCCATTAACAAATACTAAATTGAAGACCCAGGACAATGCCCTGAGGGCCACCTGTAGTAACTGGTTGAAAGGATGAGTAAGTTTGTTGCAATAACGGCTTATTGCCCCCTCCAGATAGGTAACTAAGAACCCACAACAAGGAGTACTGCTGTGAAAGTTCTATGGAGGAGAAATGAACAAGCAGTTGCTGGTGCGATACAATGTCAAATGCCTTTGACAAGTCTAAGAACGTGGTGGACACAAGCAGACCACTGTTTCTATGTCGATTTATTATACTGGTAAAACATAGTAGAGCAGTAGTGGTGCTGTGGCCAAAGCCATGGCGCCATTTTTAATTTAATCACACCTACCTGGCATGAGCTCCATCTCTACTTGGCGGTCCTGCGGTCTGGCTACTCATCGTGCCTCCTGTCTACTACCTGCGAGCTCCCTCTATTTCCTCCCACCCTGGAAAGGCATAAGGCACTACTCAGGAAGGGAACACAGATATTCAGCAACTACTTGAAAGAAAGCCATCTCCTGGAATCCTGTGAAGTCACCTTACCCGCAACGTGCCCTATAGAACATCATTCCTCCTAAATAAAAAAGGCTCAGTGTATGTGGCAAATAATACTATACTTGACTATTTATCTTTAATATATTTTTTGTTCTTTATTAACTATCTCACTATTATATACTGCTCCCTTGAAACAGCAGCCAACCACAGCCCGCCTGCACCGTCTGCACTACCCCATTTCTGCAAACTTTACTTCCTATCTTCCCTTACTATATTTAATACTGGATATATTATTCCCTGCTGCCTTTTCTCTTATTTTCCACTAGGTGGCACTATACCCCTAAATTGGACTATACTCTGATACTTCTAATCCCTTGACCAAGAACGTAATAAGTCCCTTTACTTTAACTCTCAGTGTCCTTTCCCATCCTCTTCTGTCTCACCTCACATACTCCTACCCTTGACTACTATATATCTTCCCAGTTCTTAAACTCTCAATTCTCCTTAGCAACACTTACCTCTCTGCTGTAGTCTTTATAGCTACAGATTGTTTCTCTTACTGTGCTTGTCCATCCTTTGGCTGTACCCGCTCCGTTCACCCTGCGGGCTCACTTCGCTCCCCTACCCCCAATTCCCACCCACCCTCAGTCATCCTACATTTATTTCCCCTCCTGCTAAATCTCTCCCACTGCAGCAACCAATCCACTTACTCCTCTCCCCACACCCCTTCCTCCACTACACCTGGCTATCTTAGCCACACCCCATAGCTAACAAATATCACCTTACACACATCTACCTCTCTTTAATCCCTAACAATGCCTCTCCCCCTCCTTCAATCCTTACCTCCATAACATTAGTCTTCCTTCTACTACCTCTTTACCATGCAACCTCTCATACTCATCTTCACTTATTCTCTTACCCTACACCACCTCACAACTTCCTTACAACACACTATCAAAATATTGCAGCTTCACTAATTCCCTCCCAGCCTATCCTTCTCCTAAAAATAAAATTATTTCTAAACTCAACTAATGACACTAAACTCAAACTAAAAGTCTACCTAACTCCTTTACCCAAATCCAAACACAACAAACTACCTCCTCTTTTCCTTCACCTAGCCTGTGACATCCACCCTAATCCTGGTCCCAACTCTTCTCAAACATATCTTCACAGCTCCAACAATAAATCCCCTAATAAAAACCTCAAATTCCTCACTATCAATGCCCAAAGCCTACTAAATAAAATTACCCTCTTTCATTCCTGGCTCAATCACAACCAACCAGATATATTAGCCATCTCTGAAACCTGGCTAAAACCTCATATAAATGATTCTGAATTCCTTCCGCCCGGATTTCACTCTCTCTGATCTGACCGCCCAACTAAAAGAGGTGGTGGTGTATCTTTAATCTACTCCAACTACTTATCTATGACTCCATATCCCAACCATATCCCCTCCTTCTCAAGTACTGAACTTATCATCGGCCTACTAAAAATTAACATCCATAAAAGTATCTGCATCATCTCCCTCTACATTCCACCTGGCAACAGCACTAACACCCTAGAAGATATTCTCTCCTGGACCTCTTCCAACATCAAACTAGAAACCTTCATCCTAGGAGATGTAAATATTGACTGGGGAAAAAAACAATAACCCCAATCCTACATTAACAATTAACCTATTCATCTTTACTCAACTTAACACCTCCATTACTAGACCTAACAAAACCCACCCCCCTGGCTCAATACTCGACTGGATCCTAGTAACTCATCCCAGCAAAACTATAACTTCAGGAGTCATTCCTGACTCTCTAGGAGACCACCTCCCTGCCTTCACCATTCGAGCTACTCCCTCTCTTCCTCTCACTTCCATCAATATATTTCTACTTGCAACCTTACTAACTTTAACCCCACTACTTTCATTGATTCTCTCAAACTAACCAACTGGAACCCCCTAAAAATTCTACCACTAGACACAGCCATTGACTACTTTAACTCAACATTCTTAACAATCCTTAACTCCCTAGCCCCAATAAGAAATAAGAGAGTCAAAACTAAAACCTCTCACTGGCTCACCAAAGATACAAAAAGCACCATGCTACAAAGAGATAAAACCTAGAAAACTTACCTCCGTAACAATCAACCTGACATTTTATTAAAATATAAACAGTTGAGAAACCTAGCCAAAAAACATGTCATAAGGGATAAAAAATTATACTACCTAAAACTACAAGAAAATCTTGCTAAATATCCTAAGCAATTCTGGAACTCTATTAATTCCCTCTTGAGGCCTGGAACAAAAAACAATCCCTGTCCTGACACTAGCAAATCTAACTCAGAAACTGCCACACTATTCAACTCCTTCTTTACCTCTTCAATAGCTGATCTCACTAAGACCTTCACCAACAATAATCCCTCTCCCCTCCCTGCCCAATCCTCCCCTCTCCCCCCTCCCTACCCTAACTTTGAACTTAAACCTGTCTCTACCAACCTAGTAAAAAAACTCCTCTATAAACTAAAGCCTTGCTCTAATGCCCCTGATGGCATTCCTTCCTCCTTCCTAAAATAGCCTCAGATGCTACTGTTCTGCCTATCAACATCCTGATCAATAGATCTATACTAGAGTCTTATGTTCCAAAACTTTGGCGAACTGCTTATATTTTGCCTCTCCACAAGGGAGGCAAAAATAACAGTGTATCTAATTTTCGGCCCATAGCCATCCTCTCCCCTATCTCCAAAATTCTTGAAAAATGCATCTATCTACAGCTCCTACCATTCCTTACCAAATATCAATTACTTTCCCCCACCCAACATGGCTTCCGCCCAGGACACAGTACTAACTCCGCCCTTCTCTCCTTCTTACATATAGTCAATTCAGCCCGCAACTCTGGACATTTAGTATCTTCCGTCCTGCTGGACCTTTCTAAAGCCTTTGATACCATCTCCCATACCCATCTCCTAAGCCATCTCTCTAACCTTAACCTTTCCCAAGAAACCCTTTCTTGGTTCTTCAGCTATCTTGCTAACAGGTCCCAAGCCGTAAAATGGGGCCAAGCCACATCCTCTTCCCTCCCTACTCCCACTGGAGTACCCCAAGGTTCCATACTTGGTCCTCTACTATTCAACATCTTTATTAATGACTTCCATAAAGCCATTCCCAACTCCAAAACTGTTCAATGTGCCGATGATTCCACTTTGATTTGCAGTGCCTCCAACCTAGCTGAAGTCCAATCTCTAACTCAAAATGCCTTCTCTACCACTGAAAACTGGATGCTCCAAAACCACCTCTCTCAACGCTAATAAAACCAAGATCCTTCTATTCTCCCCTTCCAAATCTTCCCCTGTAGATGAAAACTCCCTTTACATCACCAGCCATAATAACTCACAAATAGAGATTGTACACTCTGCCCAACTCCTCGGGGTCACTATACACAATCAGCTAAAATTTAACTCCCACATTCAGCAGATCAAAAAAACACACATAAAACTTGGCCTACTTTACAGAAATAACCTCTTCCTCTCTCCTTCCTCTAGGCTAATTCTTACCACTACCTATCTTCTTCCCTCTCTCTTGTATGGCTCTCCCCTGTTCTCTAACTTATCCTCCACACTTACCTCTAAACTAGAGATATGTTGCAACAAAATTTCTCGATTTGCCACTAGTGCCAAATCCTCCTCACACCATTGCAATTTCCTTATCTCCCTTAACTGGCTTGAACTGCCCAACCTACTTGACTTTCACCAATTAACCACAGTCCACAAATTAGTATTCCAACCTACTTGACTTTCACCAATTAACCACAGTCCACAAATTAGTATTCCAACCCTCAAACTGCACCGCACTATTCAACATACTGCAACCATATTCCCCTCCTAGACCTCTTAGATCCTCTCACCAAAACCTACTTACCATTTATAAACTCAAACACCCAACTGGCCAGCTTCTCATATCCTGTACCCTAGCAAAAAAATGGAACTCTTTGCCCTCCGCCCTACGGACCTGCAATAACCTCAATAGCTTCAAATCTCAACTCCATTCCTACTTCTTCCGTAACAGGAAATGCAACTGCACTCTTCCACCTTTGCCTCTTAAACCCTATACTCTCTTTACCCATGGCTAACCCCTCCCTTCCTAACCTCTCCTCTCCTAACCCCACTCAACTATTAATTTGTTTCTCATAACAAATAATCTCCACCAGCTATTACATTATGTACTCTTCTCTCTAACTAAACTGTCATTCCACTGACTGTTACTAGATTGCAGATTGAACCATATTGTTTTTGTATATGTATTTTTTATACTATGTATGTTCACTTTGATTGAAAAATGTATCTAATAAACCTTCCGTGGAGCATTTCTCCCCAGGCCTCCACTGAAAATGGGCTCCCCAGCCCAGTGGACCTCCCGGTCACCAAACTGAATAAATAAATAAATAAATAAAGGTTGTGCTTCTGAGAGCAGGTTATTTGAAGTTAGATATAGCATCAGATTCATATCTATGCATTTCTGTAATATTTTGGAGAGGGGGAGAGAATCGCTATTGGTCTGCAGTTATTAAACTCTGCAGATGTGCCTCCTTTGTACAATGGTATGATGTAGGATTGTTTTCCACAGTGATGGGATGCTATCTTTCTGCTATGGACCTATTAATTACTATGGACACAGGGAAGGCTATGATTTCTGCTGCCATTTTTAGGTAGTCTGAGGACAGCTGGTTTACAGCTATGGATGTACTTTTAATTTTAAGGAGCAACTTCCTTATGAGTGAGGTAGGTACTGGATTTTGATTGAGCAGAGGTAGAGGGAGGGGCCAGATGCATTTGTCAGAGAGATAATATTGACTGTAGAAAGTAGGAATTAAACTGTGTGTGGATACAGTCTGTTGTACTGTGTTTTTGGAGAGGGGGTGGTGGTCTTGCTAGGCTTGAGTAGTTCATTTATTAATGACCAAAAAAGTTTTGAGTTGTTTTTATCTTTGTCTTGTAGACTGGTATAGTATCTTTGCTTTTCCTGTTTGACACTGAGTTTTACAAGGTTTCCAAGCTGTCTAAATTGCTGGAAAGCATTTTGAGTCCTATTTTTATACCAATTTAAAATTAAAAAAATCCTGTCAAAAATAAAACACCTCCAAAAAAATAAGGAAGTTGTCAACGCATACAAAGGCACTAAAAACATTAGAAATACTTTCTGCCCCTTTAAGATGCATCACGTTCCTTAAATTTTCCCAAATACATTAAATGTTTACACAAGCAACACCCTTTTTTAATACAAAAATAGCCCTCAAATTCCAAAAAAAATCAGCCCACAGCTCAAAATAGTCCCTGATGGGAAACATCCAATATAATAAAAAAACTGGGTTTCTTAACGGGGAAATGCAGCTTTTAGTAACTAAAAAAAACATTTTTTTTCTTTAAAATGGCAACCAATTTCTGTGCGGAAGGATTCTCCTAGGAGTATTTACCTTCCAAATGAAGCTTGAAGGCCAATTGCTGTTCCTGTGAAACATCAGAGCTGCTTCCACTCAAAGTGTTAAGTACTGAAATTTTCTTCTGACTGCTGATTTCCCAATCAGCAGTCAAGAGTGTAAGTATGAGAGAGAGAGAGATATTTGCAAAGCTGGCTGGTTGCTGTACCCCAGGGCAGGACACAACTCAATATAACCAAAAGGCTGTTGCAGCAGTGAGAATAATAAGCATCAAAAAGAAATAAATGAAAAATATCATATGGTGCAAAGCATAGTTTTTTAAATAAACAATGCCAGAACGGAGAACAAAAAAGGCCTGAACCTCCCTCAGTATGGCACATACAGGTTACAAAAATGGCTTTTAACAATGTTTCACTTTCTATAACAGAATGCTTGAAGATGTATTCTCATTCTAAAGCCCTGCACTTGCTCGTACAAGTAATCTCATAGGTAAACACAAACTAAAGCACTACATCCTCTTATACTCCTTTCAAAGCACTTGCTCCCTATTGGTTCTTTCTGATCAGTCAATAAGTAGTTCCCTATATTATTCAGGCATGTCCAAAGGTCAGTTTTGAGTTTACTCTCCAGTCCAGCTGGTGAATCTGGGAATCTTGAGGCAATGTTACAACTGCCTTATGTGTACAAGCCACCCTCTCCTCCTCCCAACAAGCTCAAATATATGTGAGAGATGCAACTATATAGCCAAACTGGAGGCTAAGCTCTCTCAACCCAGTACTGGTACAGCTTGTCAGGAGGAGAAGGTAACCACACACACCACAAATCCAGTCTCACATAGACCTATCGCATCAGCAAACCAAACACATAAACACACAAAAACATATTCGGAGGCTCTAAACAAAAATCTGCCTAAGCAGCAGAGACCTCCAAAGCAGATATCCAAGCAACACCTACCAAGAAACAATATCCACGTAGTACATAGCTCACAAAGTCAGTGTGCCACACAGTCACAGCCCTTAAGGCTAAACAACACACCTAATACACTTGTAATAGGTGACTCTTGTCAGACACACTGACGTCCCACTCACCAGGCTGAACAAGGAGAAGGTCACTGTAAGCTGCCTGTCGGGTGCCAGGATCCACCACATAACACAAGCACTCGGATCACTCCAAAGCAAGTACAAGTATGACTCCGTCATTGTCCAAGCTGGTGTGAATGACCTGAGACGTACCTCCCTGGACTACATGAAAAAAGACGTACAGGAGCTCTTTGATCATGTTGCCCAGGCCGGTATGACCCTGACCTTGAGTAGCATCTTACCCCTCACCAAGAATGATGCCACAGTAAAAAGACAAAATGATCAATTTTAACAATTGGCTAAAGCATTGGTGTCATTCAAAGGGGATCCAGTGTCTGTCAGCCTGGGATGGCATGCTCAACAAGCCACGTTGCTTCGCTAGGGATGGCTTGCACCTGTCACCCCTGGGTTTTCAAATACTGGCTAAGGCTCTTGCCTCCCCCATAGTGCCTTTTTTAGACAAGGCTGAAAAGACAAACCCACCCCCATAGACAACACAAAGAAAGAAAAACTAAGGGTAAAGCTGCTCAACGCCAGAAGTCTAAACCTCAAGATGCACGCACTAGAGACTCTTCTCAGTATGGAGAATATTGATATCTGTGCAGTAACAGAAACCTGGTTCAAGGCTCCCGAGGCGCCCCAGCACTACCAGGCTATACTTCATACCATGCTTTCAGGCCCCAAAACTCGGACCGAACCACAAAAGGATGGGGAGTATCCATATTTATCAAAGATACCCACACCTCCAGGCTAGTGGCACTGCACGAAGCTTCAGAGACTATCCATGTGCAACTAACAGTGGGCAAAACTGCCTTTCAGTTTGTAGCCTGCTACAGAGCCCCCTCCCAAACACAGGAACCTCACTCGACTTTCCTGAAAACACTGGAGAATATGAATGTCTCTCCAAACACTATTATATAAGGTGACTTCAACTACCCAAACATTGACTGGGAAAACTAGAAGCCCAAACACCCTCACCCAACGGTTCCTAGAATTTATAAACTCAAATGCTATGGAACAACTGGTCACCACTCCCACAAGAGGGAAAAACATACTGGATCTGGTCACCACCAACATGGGGTCTCTCTGTTCCACACCAGAGGTATACCCTTCACTGGTAAGATCAGACCATAAACAAATCTCACTGGATATCCATATTCTGTCCCCACCCCTAGCCAAGGAAACCACGGTGAAGAACTTCTTAAAAGCAAACTTAACACTTCTTAAAACTGAGGTAGAATCTTTCAAAACCCCCGGGCCAGTGGACAATACGGCCCAAAATGCAGAATCCTTTACAAAAGCATTCTACGGACACCTACAAGAATGCATGGAGCACACTATCCCAAATAAAAACAAGACTCACTCCTTCAAAGGCAGGAGACCTGTCTGGTGGACCCCGGCCATAAATAAGCTATACAACAGAAGGAGAAAGCTACTACATGACAGAACAAAATCCCAAAAAGGGAAGGCGTCACTGATCAGTACTAGCAAGAAACTATGATCCTTCATAAAATCTTCTAAGGCCAGCTTTGAAAGAAATACTGCACAAGACACTAAAGATAATCACAAGGCCTTCTTTAGTTATGTCAGAAACCTGGGAGGCAACTCCCAGATATGCTCTGAGTTGGTGCTAAAATGACAAAAAATTCACTGAACCCACAGACATTGCCAACATCCTGGCAGAAAGGTTCAGTGCAAACTTCTCCCCTCCTTCCCCCCCAAAAGAGCAAATGTCTATCCCAACAGAGTGTAGCCTTCCTGAGATCACAGATGCACAAGTGAGAGCTGCCCTCTCCAAAGCTAAAAATACAGCATCAGTGGGACCAGATGGTGTCCCGGGCTGCGTCTTACATGAGCTCCAAGAAGAACTAAACCCTCATATAAAGTCACTGTTCAATCTCAGCCTTATTACAGGATATATTCCCAAGGAATGGCATACAGCAACAGTGGTCCCACTCCACAAAGGTGGTGCCACAACAGACCCCGAAAACTATCGCCCTATAAGCCTGACTAGCCTTGTCTGCAAAGCTATGGAACATATCATCATGGAAATCAAACAAAGACATTAGGAACCTCCAGACACTGGATCCTACCCAATTCGTCTTCGTTAAGGGCAGATCTTGCCTCTTGAACCTGGTCGACTTCTTTGAAACAGTTACCAAAGCCATAGATGAAGGGAAGGCAGTCCACACAGCCCACCTGGACCTCGCAAAGGCCTTTGACACAATACCCCACTCGGGCATCATAAATAAGCTCACCAGCTTAAATGTCAACCCATATGTCACAAGATGGGTTGCAAACTGGCTCAGGGATAGAACCCACATGGTCAGAATAGCAGGTGCCATGTCAAACTCTAAACCAGTTACAAGTGGTGTCCCACAAGGCTCAGTCCTGGGACCTCTCTTGTTCGGTATATATTTCTCCGAGGTACAGGCCAACACGGGTGGACTATGGCTGACCAAGTTCACAGATGACTGCAAACTGGGTGCTATAATCGACTCTCCGACTGACACAAGCATCCTCCAAAAGGGTCTCACAGAGATGAATAACTGGTGCCAGAGCCATGGCCTAAAGCTAAATGCAAAAAAGTGCATAGTCATCCCCTTTGGAAAAAACAAAGTGCCCACAAATTGCCACATAGGTGGTAATCCATTAAGTACGGAAGAAGTAATTAGGGACTTGGGGACCCAAATAGATAGCAATCTCTCCTTTGACAATCACGTTGCCAAAGTGGTTAGAAAGACCTTCTATATAGCCCACCTTATCATGAAAGGGTTCACATCTAGATCAAGAGAGGTCATTGTGCCCCTCTACTCATCACTTATCAGGCCCATAATTGAGTACAATGCCCCGTTTGGGATGTACCTTACCAGACACCTTCAGCAACTGGAAAGACCCCAAAAGTATCTCACCAAGAGGATCAAGGGGCTCAAACAGATGCCCTATGCAGTTCGGCTAAAGAAACTCCAGCTCTACTCAGTTGCGTACCGCCTACTCAGAAGCGATCTGTGTCTGACATATAAAGCCATGTCCAACCCGGAATTAATGGGCATGCTTCACCTCAAAAAATCTAAATCCCTTAGAGCTACACACTCCAGGGACCTGAACCTCAGCACAGAAATAAATAGGACATGCTGGAAGGACAGATTCATATCCCAGAGGCTCTCCTCACTCTGGAACAAAATCCCAATCCATGTCAGGCAGAGCCCCTCACTGACCCTCTTCAAGAGAAATCTTGACGAATGGATGGGAGATCGTAAGTTTACCCCTGGGATCTTTTCTGTGTCGCTGCTTGACAGAGGTACAGTAAACAAGCCTTAAAAGGGCTACCTTCTCTGACCTACTATACAGTGGCACAGTCAACTAATCTAAAAGGATGGCAAAAGCCAAACATACTCTGGCTAGGCTTATAAATGCCCTAGGGCAGATATCCTAGTATCAACCTATGAACCTATGTACAGCACACACAGCTTACATTGCAGACCATACAGAAAGTGATAAAATAGTTTTATAAAAGGGCAATAACAGAGCATGCTTCAATTCCTATTATACAAACCCAAAAAGGGATCTTTCAAGAGGATTTTTAGCATTTGCCATCTACTTGAGGAAAAGTCATCTGAGGTCTCCTTAGAGCATTTAGACCAGTACAAACATCCCAAAGCTTAAGACTTTACTGCAAACATGGGAGGCCTATAGACTTCTCCCATTTTCTCTTTTTCCAATCTTTTCAAACCACCTCTGATTGTTATAGTTATTGTGTAATATTGTACAGGCTTCATTAACTCTCTCCTTCGCAGCATCTTCTGTTCTAGACTCAAAACTTTACCAGAAGTTTTTTTTTTTTTTCATTTAGCAACCCTCTATCCATTTTCTTTGCATATGCTGTTATCAAATTCGGAAAAAGAAGGCAATCACTAACCTGCAGTCCAATCTCCTGCTTCGCCTCATCCCATTCTATTACTTTTCCTACATGAGTTACTTGCTAAAAACATATTTTCCTTTACTAAGTTCCTCCAGTAAATTCTTGCCCCTATTAACTATTTTCACTACCCATACTTGCAGACATCTCTATTGGTAAAATTCTTTCAACATTCTCGCACTGGCCTAGACAAGTCTAAGAATCTTAAGGTTCTAGGAGAACAAATAATCCCTCGTGCTGCAAGTGCAAGGAGGTAGCAGAAAAGGGGTTTCCTCCTGCTCAGCTGCACCAGCTTAAAGAACCAGGGCTGTCTTAGAAAAGGGTTACAAGAAAGAGTCTTTTCTTTTGCAGAGGCCCCGTGAAATGGGGGTAGGGGAGAAGGGCAAACAGCAACAAAATCCCTTAAAGGACTAACGGCACAGACTTCAACTCTCCTGCATGGGTACCTGCAGCAAAACATCCCCAGTTCATAGTTGTCCTGGGAGGTAAAAATTCCACTTCTGGAACCTCCCATAAAGAAGTCTTTGAAAGACTTGTCTATCCAACCTCTCCACCTGTGAAGATTTGAGACAGAGCTGTCCAGCTGGTCAGCCAGAAAGCTCTAGTCCAAAGGGCTGTACAGAAAAAAGAAGCCACTCCCTGCTTGCTGACATACCATTTGCTGTATTAATTGCTGCATTCTTGGGATACCACAATTCCATATGGATTTGCTTCTTTATGGTACAAATGGATAACATTTACTTTAATTTATGGTGCAGTAAATTAAGTGAACAAGACAGTAAATAACTAATTTTTGTCACCTTGGCAATAATAATCCTTCCAGGGAGTTAATCAGCAAACAAAACACTCACAGCATAAACAAATTTCCACCAATCATAATCAAGTACACTGTTAAGTGATTAAGGTAATTCATTTACGTAAATGCTTCCAACAGGTGCCACTATTCACACACTCAGCTGTTAATGTTTTGGAAGTGTGTATAACTGTGCTCCCTTTCTCAGCAGTGTAGTCTTATTTCTTGCACTAAAGTTTAATCTGTTCAAGAACTGCTGCTTTCAAGACTTGGGATTACTAGCATATGGCTCCTAGAATTGAACACCACTGAGTTCTCCACCTGTCAGTCTGGTCTCTAACATGCTTTTGTAGCCTAGTCAAAGTTTCTGGTAATTTATCATAGATAAATACCAAGCTTATCAGTCTATGGACTACTACAAGCATAGCCAATAGACAGAGATCAGACTCAAACTCTCTACCTTGTAATGTGAGGTAAAGATTTTAATCATAAAGCCAAACTTCAACACCTAATTAAAACACACACACACACACATATATATATATATATATATATATATATATATATATATACACACACATCACACACACACAAATAAAATATAAAGCAAGTCACATCGTCAGAGAATATACCACCCTAACAGAGTTACTAACAGTCATCACATGGGTAGGAACTCCTGTGGTGTTTATTTTATTTATTACATTTTGTTGACCGGGAATGTCCAACTGGGCCAGAGGCCCGTTTTCAGTGGAGTCCCGGGGAGAAAAGCTCCACAGATATTACAAGTACATATTAGACACACAGATTATCACAACTTAAAATGCAGTTTTACAAGTCAATAACATCACAAAAATAGAAGCATTGTTACAATATCAAAAGATCATAAGTAATAAACATTACATATCAAGAAGAAAACATTACATGAGTATTGTGTGTTTACTGGTGTAGATCCCGGGGGAAGATCTACCTTGAACAAACACAACAGGATGATGAAAAATTAAAAACATGCTAATAGAGCAGTTAATATAGTGAATAAAGAAGAAGCTAAGTAAAGTACTACAATTTGAGAGAGCTAATGACAAAGGTGGTAGACGGAGTAAAACTAAGTTACAAAAGAAGCAGAAAAGAAGCAGAAGGAGAGTTTATTCTGAGTGTAATTAACAAGAGAGGAGAGTGGGTTTAAGAAAGGGAGTAGCAGGGAGAAGAAAGTACAGTTGTGTACATTTACCATAAATGTAGATGTTAGAGTGTACTCACTGTTGCAGTCATTACATTTGGGTTATCCTGCTGGCAGGTTGCCCTCAGTCGGCCTGAATTCCAAAGTCTAGGGTCCTGCGTGGGTTGCTTTCGCCTCTTCCCTGATGTCAGGTCATCAGGGGTATAAAAGATGCAGCAGACGACATTTTATTCTGCTTTTCTTGCCCCAGATGTCAGGTGCCCCCAAAAGGGTAGGCTAAAATTATGTAAATAAAACATACATGCACCAAAATAAGCTTTACCTTCATCTATAAGCAAATACACCACCTAGGTTGTATAGATTAGAGAAGTAAAGATAAGCTCCAGCAAAAATAAGGGGGATGGCGGGTGGGTAACCTGGACTGCAACAGTGAATACACTCGAACATCTACATTTATGGTAAGTGTACACAACTGTACTATGTTTTTCGTGTTTCACTGTTGCAGTCATTACATTTGGGTTGAGTCCCAAAGCTATGGTTGGGGGGCTGGAGCTAAACAGCATTAGGAGCAGCTATGAGGCCCTGCAGAACTGCAGTGGCAAAGCCTGCCCTGGATTTGGAGTAAAGAGGCAGATTGTAATGTTTTGTAAAGGTATGCACTGAACTCCAGGTAGCAGCCTCTAAAATGTCTTTGGTTGGTAGTCCCCTGAGAAAGGCTGCAGAAGTGGCCGCAGCTCTGGTCGAATGTGGCCTAATGCCCTTAGGCACTGGTTTGCCACGGTGTGAGTAGCAGAAATGAATGCAGTGACCTATCCACTTTGAAATAGTCTGCTTGGAGATAGCCTTTCCTTGTGATGCTGTGGCAAATGCCACTAGTAATTGTTCTGTCTTTCTGAAAACTTTAGTTTTGTCCAAGTAGAATCTAAGTTGTCTGTGTACGTCCAAAGAATGCAGAATTTTCTCCCCCTTGTTCTGTGGGTTTGGATAGATAAAAAGTTGGCAAATGAATTGTTTGGTTAGGGGCTACACTGGATACCACCTTAGGCATAAATGTAGGGTTTGTTCTCAGAGATACCCTGTCTGGATAAAAATGATAAAGGGTTCCATAGCCATGAGAGCCTGTAGCTCTGAAACTCGTCTTGCAGAAGTTATTGCTAAGAGCAGAGCTGTTTTCCAAGATAAGAACTTTATATCTGCAGTAGCAGCTGACTCAAAAGGAGGTAAGGTGAGTTTTTCCAAGACATAATTGAGGTCCCATGCAGGTATTGGAGTTCTCCTTGGAGGCCTTAAGTTTTTGGCTCCTCTGAGGTACTGTCTTAATAAAGGATGAGAAAAGAGTGGTGGCTCTGTATTGTAATGAGCTGAAATGACAGAAGCATGGATTTTAACTGATGAAAAAGATAGGCCTTTGTCCAGCATCTCAGTTAAGTATTGCAAAATCTGAGGAATATTTGGGACAGCTGTATCAGTTCCTTGAGCTTGGTTCCAAGTGCAAAATCTCCTTCATTTCCCAGCATAGGATTTTCTAGTACTAGACCTTCTGGCTTCTAAAATGACATCCATCACAGCTTTATTGAGAGGTGTGGTTTGTATGGCTACATTATCCGCCACGCTGCCAGATTTAGGGTCCTGAGTTGGCTGTGCAGAATCTGATTGTTTTGCTGGGACAGTAGATGAGGTATTTGAGGTAAGGTCCAGGCTGGGCATCGGGACAAGTTCCTTAAGATTGGATACCAGTACTGGTGTGGCCAGTCTGGGGCAATCAGAATCATTTTTGGTTTCTCCTGCCTGACCATTAGGAGTACCTTGGGGAGGAGAGGCAGTGGAGGAAAGGCATATACTGATAGGTTTGTCCAGTTGAAAGATAGGGCGTCAACTTTCCAACCTTGTCTGTGATAAGTCCTTGTGCAGAATCTTTTTAGTTGATTGTTTTGAGGGAAGGCAAATAGATCTATGTCCGGGCGTCTCCATTTCTTTATCATACTGAAGACTTGTGGATCCAGGTGCCACTCATGGGGATCCATGAGGTTTCTGCTTAGTTCATCTGCCAGAGTATTTTACTTTCCTGGCAGGAATTGTGCCTGCAGATGAACTTGGTACGTCAATGCTGTGTCCCATAAAGCCATGGCAAGTCTGCACAGTGCCCCCCTGCTTGTTTATGTACCACATGACTGTGGTGTTGTCTGTCTTTATCAGTAGTTGTCCTGGATGAAGTAGGTCCTTGAAGGCTGCCAGGGCATTTTGAAGAGCTAGCATCTCTTTTTGATTGATATGCAGATGCTTTTGGTTTGTGGACCAGGTGCCCTGAATGCCTCTTCCTGCCATGTGTGCCCCCCAGGCATAATCTGATGCATCCGTCGTTAGGCTCTGTCTGGCTGGGGGTAGTGAGAATGGCTGTCTCTTGTTTTGGTGACAAGCCTTTGCCCACCATCGAAACTCCTGTTGCAGGCAGGGAATTAAGAGTAATCATTGTTTCCAGACTGTGGCAATGTTGTGTCCAGACACTTTTTAGGTACCATTGAATTTTCTGCATATGGAATTAGTAAGATGCAGGATGCCATGAAGACCAAAGCCTGCAGAATTTTTCTTGCAGATAACTGGGCCTTTGTTGCTATTTCCTTGAAATAGGTAGTCAGTTGCCTTTGTTTGTCTGGAGTGAGATAAGCCATCTGGGCAGTTGTATTTAAGCTTGCACCCAGGAATATTATCTCTTGCGAGGGTACTAGTTTTGTTTTCTTTTTGTTGACTGTGTACCCTAGGCACGTTAAGTCTCATCACAAACGTCAGATGCTGTAGTAGAATGTCCTTATTCTCTGCTTGTATGAGGCAGTCGTCCAAGTAAGGATATATTTGTATTCCTCTTTGTCTGCAGCAAGCAATTACTGGTGCCAGGCACTCTGTGAAGACCCTGGGCGCAGTAGATAAGCCAAAGGGCAGTGCAGAAAATTGGTAATGCTTTGAGCCAGCCTTGAATCTGAGGTATCTTCTGCATGATTGTCTGATTGGGACATGCAGGTATGCCTCTTTTAGGTCTAAAGTCACGAGCCAAGCCTTGCTGCCCAGCATGGGCAGAAGCTGCTGTAAGGTCAACATCTTGAATTTTGGTATATCCAGGAAAGTGTTTAGAATAGATAGGTCCAGTAATGGTCTCCATGCTTTGTCCTTTCTGGGTACCAAGAACAGTCGAGTAAAATCCTTGTCCCTGCTCTTGCTGTGGCACTTGTTGAATAGCCCTCATGTCCATGACAGCTGCGACTTGTTTTTGAGCCTCTGCCCATTGATTTTTTGGCAGGTCTGGCCAACCGTTTCCCCTTGGCAGGGTATGGAAATGAAACGTAGCCTTGTGACACTATGCCTAGAACCTATTTGTCCTAGGTTATAATGTGCCAATTTTGAGAAAAAAGTGCTAGTTTTCCCCCTAAGGGTGCTGCCAGAAGATAAGTGCTTGGTGCAGGCAGGGGGAAGTCATTGGGACTGTTTCCTGTATGGTTGTGATTTGTCTTCTCCACCTTTGGAGGTAGAAGCACTCCACTGCTTAGACCTGTAGGAACCTTGCGGCTGTGATCTGCCTATAGGGCATCTGGATCTGCCCCTTTGAGGTCTGTCTGAGACTGGAAAGGACCAATTCTTTGTAGGCCAGTGTCTGCTAAATCTAGGTGGCTGTACCTGTAAGAAATCCTTGACCGTTTGCATAGATTTAGCTTTGTCCTCCATTTTCTTTAACACCTCTTCTGCCTTAACACCAAAGAAGGTATTATGTTGTAATGGAGCATCTAATCATTTTGCTTTAACATGGTCAGGCAGATTTTGTTAACCAAGCATGCCTCCTAATGACAGAACCCGTAACAACGGCTCTGCAGGAGGCCTCCAGAAAATCAAACCCACATTGCAAATTATGTTTTCCAACTTGTTTAGCTGCATGCAATAAATCCTGCATTTCTTTGTTTTCTGCACATTCAGAATTTGCCATCATTTTCTGTTTAAGCAGTGTCATGATATACTGCTGATATTTGAGCATATGAAACTGGCAATTTTAAGCCCTTATAGCCAAAGTAGCAGATGTGGAATTCTTTTTCCCCATCTATCCAGTGCCCTAGAATCCCTGTCAGAGGGGGTAGGGTTTTTTGCAGTAGAAGCCTTGACCCCTTTGGGACCCTGAGAAATAGTTTCTGGGTCTGCAGTAGGGTTTTTGAAAAGGAATTTATGAGTGAGGGACCCTGTAGTATCTGTCTGGCTTAACAGGAGCTGGAAGTAAAGAGTCAGGGGTCAGACTAGACTCCGAGAACACATCATCTACAATGTCTAACACAGGTGGAATAGCTAGAGGCCTGTGTTGAGGTAGTAAAAGGAAGTCTCTCAGCCTTTTCTTAGATTCTGAAAAATCTTGGCTCGCCCAGTGGAAGTGCTCCCTCATAGTATGCAAGGTTTCCCCAAAAGACTAGTCCTCAGGAGGAGAAGTTGAAGGAATTGATTCTTCAGCATCAAAATCCTCATGAAGGGAAGAGAATATTCCTGATCAAAAGAGGAATCAGAAGATCTGAAGATTCATAGTCTGTCTCTTGCCTAGGCCTCTTATCAGGAGGGGGATGGGAACCCCTGATCAAGGTAATTAAGTCTTCGGCCATTTTGAGCATCTGTTTTTGGGCATGGAGGCCTGTCCTTGTGGCTGGTGAACTTGTTTCTTTGCCTTTAAAGGTGTTTTAGTCTTTAAAGTCGGTTTAATATACAATTCTTTAGGTCTGAATACACCCTCAGAAGCCGATGCCTGCTCAGCGGCTCCGGACCCATCTGAGGGAATAATCACCGAGGCTCCAACAACCTTGAGTTTCCAGCGGCCTGGCCGACTCTACGTGGGAGTCAGTAGCGGTCTGCGACTCTAAAGTAGCTGGCGCCAGGGGCTGCGAAAGCGCCTCACTGAGAACCGGCAACTTGCTTTGGAGAAGCTTTGTCGTCGGTTTTGGACCTCGGTTGCCTCTCTTTTTCTTTGCGTTTTTTGTGAACTCCGGTAGTCGGATGGCTATCCGACGACATTGTATGATTAAATCTTCACCCAAAATAGCTTAATGCAAAATCGTACCGACGCTTAATAGTGTGTTGGTTAAATCTGGCACAAAACCAACAACTAGAAACGTCGTGGTCAGGGCCTAGGCAAGGAATACAGTAAGAATGAAAGTCCTTATGAGGTATTTGCTTCCCACAAGAAATACAATTATTAACTTTTTCTGACATTGGTCTGGAGCAAGAAAAAAAGTTTCCCCAATGGGGTACTTAGCTTTTAGACTTCGGATCTGAAACTCGAACACGAAAATCTCAGGAGTCGGCCGACCGGCACTTGCGAACTGCTTCTGCTTTGGGCACCACGAGGCAAGAAAGACGGAATAAAATGGAGTTGGCTGCATCTTTTATACCCCTGACCGTCAGGGAAGAGGCGACAGCAACCAACGCAGGACTCAAGACTTTGGAATTCAGGCCGACTGAGGGCAACCTGCCAGCAGGATAACCCAAATGTATTGACTGCAACAGTGAAACACTAAGAACATCTAAGTTACAAAAGAACCAGGAGGAGAGCTTGTTCTGAGTGTAGCTCAACAACATTTTCAGAAGTACAGTTGTGTAGAATCTTACCATAACAGTAGTTGTCCTCCTAGGGATCTCCTGCCAAGGACAGCCCAACATCCAGCCAGCATACCGAAGCCTTTAATACTTACAGGAGTTGTACATCACACGCCCACTACCTGTGCAAGGCATAGGGCATAAAGGCGACGTACAGCTGCATAAACACAAAACTGGAAAAAGTCCCGGGAGAACAGAAATCCCTAGGGACAAGGAGAAATGTGTGAGGAATACAAAACTCATGAGGAAGACTGAGAGGAGGAAATCACTAAAAAATACCCTCCAGAAACCAGAGGAGGATAGCCCCGGTAAAGCCAGCTGACCCTAGAAACAACATCAAACTTGTAACACTTAATGAAAGTATGAACAGAGCCCAAGGAGCAGCCTCAAGGATGGAACTGGAATCCAGCCCCTTGAAAAGAGCACCAGAAGTGGGAACAGCCCTGGCAGAATAAGCCTTTACTGATGAAGAAAGGCATTTACCATGTCATACCAAGAATAAGAAAAAAAAGAAATGGCCTCAGAAATCCAAGAAGAAATGGTTTGTTTATAAATAGTCAAACCCAAAGACATGGGGGATGAAAGGAAACAAAAAGCTGCTCAGATTTGTGAATATTTTATCCAAGTAACATCTGAGCTGTCCATGCAAATCCAAGTTGTGAAGAACCTTCTCACTTGCAGTCTCTGGAAAAGGAAAAAAGGAAGTCAGATGAATAGACTGATAAAAAAGGACAACTCATTGACCACCTTGGGTATAAAAGAAGGGTTAGTATGAAGCGACACCCTTGTCTCTGTTGAAAACTAAAAAAGGAGGATCAGTCATGAGAGTCTGAAATCTATGAACCTACGTAAGTTCATACACTCCTGAGGTCACAGAAAGGTAGACTGTTTCCTGGAAGGCCTGATATGAATGACACCTTTTAAGAAATTGTTTGACCTGAAATCTAGAGGCCAGAGGAAGAGTCAAAGCAGACAAGCAGAAATTGCTGACAGCTGAGATTTAACTGAAGAATATGCTAATGCAGCAGAAATTGCTGACAGCTGAGATTTAACTGAAGAATATGCTAATGCAGCAGGGAGCAGATCACACAAGTAAGAGACCCTCACTCAGACAGAGGATCCTAATGTTGAGAAAGGCACCACACAGAAACCTCTTCTGTTTGGACATATTGGATTTCCTGGAAGTGGGTTTCCTGGCCTTCTGCAGAACCCAAAGCACATCCTCAGAAAAGAAATGCCTGAAAGGGATCAAAACCCTAACACCTCCAGTGTTAGTTGAAGAGTGGACAAGTGAGGATGGATAAAAGCTTTGTTGTCATGTGTGAGAAGATCCTCCTGGTGAGGTAACTTGTGGTAATTGTTCCTGATCAAGTGAGAAAAAAAAGGGGGGGGGACCAATGTTGTCTAGGCCAAAAGGCAGTCACCAGCAAGATTTTAGGAGAGTCCTGCCTGATCATGTGCAAAACTTGCAGCAACAGAGGAAAGGGAGGTGTACAAAACATTCCTTTCCAAGGAAAAGATGGAGTCAACTTTCAAAGTCAGAGGACCTTAGACTCTGGAACAGAATACAGGAAGCTGTCTATTCAAAGGGGAGGCTAAAAGATTTATCTGAGTTATACCCCACTGATGGACAATGTCGAGGAACATCTCTCTGTAAAGCATCCACTCGTGAGCTTGTCTGCTAGACCTTCTGAAACAGTCTGCCACTAGATTGTGCACAGATGGAAAGTAAACTGCCTGAGGGGGCCACTTGATACTGGACAACTAGATCCCACACCTGAAGAGCCACTCTGCAAAGAAGAAAGGACCTTGTACCCCCCCTGCCTGTTGACAAACCACATCACTCTGGTATTGTCTGTGAGAATTTTGTGAGGCCCAAGATGAAAAAGAAAATGAAAAGCCAGAAGCAGAGCCCTCATCTCCTTTACACTGATGTGGTCTGACCTCTGATGAAGAGGCCAAAGACCCTGAACCTTGAGAGCACCAAAAGGGGGCCTCCCAGCCCCTGAGGCTTCTGTAAAAAGCTCTGGAGTCAGGACTGGAGCAAGGAAAAGACGCCCTTAGCTGACAGAAGGTTGATGAATCCACCACTGTTGCTCAAGCTTGAGACAGCTAAGAAGGATACTGGGAAGTGTGCGGGTGGGGGGGGGGGGACACGTTGAAGCCACATTGACTTGCGATACTACTGAAGTTTTCTCATATGGAACCTGGTCAGATGGAGCATGGGAGTTATGGAAACAACCCTAAGAAATTCCATGGCCAATACTGAAACCACTGCAACCAAAGAGAATATGATTCTGAGAAGGCATCAGAGTTGATGTCTGGAAGTTTATTGTGAATCCCAAACTCTAACAGGGAAAAAAGTAAACTTGAGATCCTGAAGCACAGCATTGGGGAGAAAAAGCTCGAATGAGAAGATCATCCAGTTTGGAAAAGATCTGAAACTCCTCTCATACTACAAAAGGCAATGACAGAAGTGAGGAATTTGATGAATATCCTTGGGGGAAGTATGGAGTCCAAAGTCCAAAGCAAAGAACTAAAAATGCAAAAAAGAAACGGAGAAACAAACATTTCCTGAAAAGGGGATGGATGCAGACATGAAAGTAGGCATCCTTGAGATCCAGAGAGGCCTGGGGTAGAAGGGGAAATAAAGTGTGAAGAGAACATCTGAAAAGGAATTTTGAGAAAGGTGTCGAACTTGGAAAGATCCAGAATTGGTCTCCAAGTGGCCGCTTTTCTGGGAAACAAAAACATTCTGGAATAAGAAACCCTCCTTATCTGAGCAGGAGCCAGAGCTTGAATGGTGCTCTGGACCAAGAGAGAACACACCTCTGGAAAAAGAGAAGACAGTTCCAGAGGAGGTTGGGAAATGCCCAAAAAGGGAGTAAGGGATTTCCAAACAATGAAATATCCCTCGCAGATAATGGACAGAACCCAAGAGCATGTTGTAATCTTTAACCAGTCTGGAAGAGGAAGGGAAAGATGCAGGGATAAGAGAACCTGGCTGAGGGAACGAGGAAACAAACTGTCAAATGGAACCCAGTTAATCCTGAAATGCAGGTTTTTGGGAGGTATGGGTTTCAGTAGACTTGGCAGGAGGCACACATCTAGAAGCCTTTTTTCCCCCTTAGGCAGAAGGCAAGACTGCCTACAAACAAAAGTAGATTTGGACAGATAAATCCTCAGAAACTTAGGATAGGGAGAAACAAAAATATGTTTTCATTCCTGCAAAACTTTCTCTGCATCCTGAAGAGACATGAAAAGTTCAGTAGCAACAACAAAAATACTTTTTCCAAAGGAGCAGCTAACAGTTTGGCTTTACTGTCATCAGGCAAAGCCTGAAGACAAAGTTAAGAGTAACACCTCATAACAGAGCCAAATGCAGCAAGCCTTAGAAGGGGGCATCAGCTGCATTGTAGCTGCATTTGATAAGAGTGGCAAACTAGAGGTACAGCCCAAAAGGAAAATGACAGAAACCTTTCTCTCAGAGTCAAGAAGGGTCAGAATCTACTTTGGAAACTGGAGAAAGATGAGCCAAAAACATAACTGGTCATACGAGTCTGGTAGTTAATGACCTGAAGGGATAAAGTGGTAGCAGTATAACCCTTTTTGCCCAGCCTCTCCATAGCCAAACTATCCTTATCTGAAGGGAGCAAATCTGTAAAGCTCAAAAACTTGGAGGGGTGGTCAGATGACAGAGGCACTACAGAAGGGTCAAAAGAACGGCATGTATAAAGAAATTTACATTAGCCAGGCACCTTGTAAAATCTATCAGGTTTCTTCGGTGCAGGGTGTTGAGAATCAGGGGCCACAGAAGCTGCTAAAAAGGTATCCACAAAAGGCAGCCAGAATAGAGGAACAACTGATGACTTGGGACACTCCATCTGGAAGAGCTCATACCACCTTTTCTGAATGTCAGCCTTGAGAACAATCCCACTTAAACTCAAGCAAGCAAAAGTGGTCCCCAAAGGAAAACTCAAGCAAGCAAAAGTGGTCCTAAAAGAAAATCTGGATTAATAGAATCCTCTTCCTCTGAACCACAGTCCAAGGAGGACGGAATCTGAGAAGAGCAAGCCAGTGACTTCCCCAGAATCCAGATAGTCATCTGAAGAATGTAGTTCCCTGGGTCTTTCAAGAGGAATTGAAGACCAAGGGGAAGCGAACACAAAACACCCCTTGAAAAGTCTTTAAAGCCATTAAATAACCACAGAGTAAAATCGCCTTTCACACTGGGGATCCTAACTACAGGGGAAATGTGTTTGGTTTACAGTTTTGTTTTCTGCGGGAAGTCTGCATGAAACACTCTGAGGGTCAAATCCTTGGCGACATTCAATATGTATAGTAGGAATATCCTCCCTAACTAATATCTGTGGAATCCCAGTCAGTCCTTCAGATATAATCAACTGAGGTTCCCCCTCAACTTCAGCAGCAGATATCTGTAAGGCCTCTGAAGATATATGAGAAGTCTGATCTATGCCACCAGTCTCTGACAGGGTTACCGCAGAGAAATCAGATGCAGCCACCGGGTGATCCTCTGGGCTTTCACTAGCCTTTGGAGAGATGTCCAGGGGAGAGTGGACAGCAGCCATATCAGGCCCATGTTTTCTGACCTTTTTCTTGGCAGATGGCTGACTCTTGGGACAGGAAGATTCGGCCATAGTACCTTCAGCCAACAGCTAAAGACATTGGTAATCCAGTAAACAGATTAAGAGGAGATACAACAACATAGGGTCTTGCGCAGAAAGCCTGGCAAATGGAACACTGCATATGGCTATGGAAAATACCCAAACAAAAAAGAACTGGTCTTGACTGCCTTTACGGGGAATGTGCCTCCCACACTGACATTTTCCCTTTCTGGATGAAAAGAACACAAATGCATTAAATAAAGATTAGAGGGAATACCAACAGGGAACTTGTATAAAACACATCTTGGTAAACAACACAATAGAAGGGTGTTCAGATAACATTCAACATTACATTTGAACTGGCAGCAGTGACTCTCAGTGTGTGCATCCGTACATCATCTTTATGCCCTAAGCCTAGCAAAGGGAGCATGTGTGTGACGTACAATGCCTATAACTACTAAAGGCTTTGGTATTCTGGCTGGATGTTGTGCTACCCTTGGCAAGAGATCCCTTAAATCATGAATACTGCAACAGTGAGATGGGACATCTACAAAATAATCTCTAACCAACATACCCATTATGTTGCACCTTTCACTACAAGAAATCAATGGTTTAAGACAACTCTATTAGGAGATGGGTGTTAAACCCTAAACATAAACCAAAGTATCTTGATTACATCCACAGTGTCAATAGATATTGCATTATATTTACAATACGCATTAAAATTCTGACCCAAGTATTAGCAAACTCCTCGCCACTGCAAAGATTTTATTATTCTACTCTTGATGCAACTCTGCTTGGACTGGATGCTCACCTTCAAATAAGCCTTCATTTCATCATTCAGGCCATAACATCTTTTTACAAACACTTCCATAACTTCCTCAACTTCATCCAAGAAGTCTATATTCATTACAGGCTCTCTTTGCCCTCAAAATGTCTCAATAAAGGACAGGCTTTAAAATGTGTTAAAGATGATGGTTATTTCCCCAAAGGTAGTCAACTGTATTAACAGGCTTACAATACAGCTCAACAGATTTAACTCAATCAGTGGCAAGTACAGAGATAACGAAACAGTCTCTGTCGCTTCTACTTGGAAGCTATAAGCTACATCAAACCTATTTTAACATAAGTCTTACTATTTATTCATTTTTCTTTGCTTACCAAGAAGACTGACTGGTTTTTCCCTTTTTCAGTGGAGGCTCAGGAGAGAAAAAGCTCCACATTAAACACCAGTCTTTACATGTACATAAAATGCAGTTACAATATAACAGAAGGAATAGAAAATAAGTATGCATACATTAGAGAAAAAATAAAATAGCTTGTACTGGTATATACAGTGGTGAGCAATCACTACAGACATAGGCTTGTATACAGCAATGAGATGCAACAATGAAAAAAAAAAACTGCAATACTACTTGCAATTTCTAGCAATAAAAATAATGAAAAGAAATGACAGCTTAAGTGGTAGATAATAAAATATAGTACATGTTAGTAGCAGACCAACTACTAGGAGTATAAGGAGATGATGTGCATGGCAAAGAGAGAGGTGGCAAAGGCTAAGGATAAGGCATATGAAGAGTTGTATGAAAGGTTGGACACTAAGGAGGGAGAAAAGGACCTGTACTGATTGGCTAGACAGAGGGACCAAGGTAGGAAAAATGTGCAGCAGGTAAAGGTGATGAAAGGATAATGAGGGAAACATACTCACAAGTGAGAAGAATGTGTTGAGGAGATAGAAAGAGTACTCTGAGGGGTTGATGAATGAGCGGAAGAGAATGTTGGATGATGTAGGGATAGTGAATCTTGACGTACAATGGATTAGCAAGGAGGAACTAAGGATAGCTATGAAGAGAATGAAGAATGGAAAGGCTGTTGGCCCAGATGACATACCTGTAGAAGCATGGAGGTGTTTAGGTGAAATGGCAGTGGAGTTTTCAACCAGATTGTTTAATGAAATCTTGGAAAGTGAGAGGATGCCTGAGGAATGGAGAAAAAGTGTTTTGGTATCGATTTTTAAGAATAAGGGTGATGTGCAGAGCTGTAGTAACTACAGAGGGATTAAATTGATCAGTCACAGCATGAAGTTATGGGAAAGAGTAGTAGAAGCTAGGTTAAGAAGGGACGTGATGATTAGTGATCAGCAGTATGGTTTCATACCGGGAAAGAGCACTACAGATGCGATGTATGCTCTGAGAGTGTTGATGGAGAAGTACAGAGAATGTCAGAAGGAGTTGCATTGTGTTTTTGTAGACTTAGAGAAAGCATATGACAGGGTGCCTAGAGAGGAGTTGTGATATTGTATGAGGAAGTCAGGAGTGTCAGAGAAGTATGTAAGAGTGGTACAGTATATATACGAGGGTAGTGTGACAGCAGTGAGGTCTGCGGTAGGAGTGACAGATACGTTTAAGGTGGAAGTGGGGATTACATCAAGAATCAGCTCTGAGCCCTTTCTTATTTGCAATGGTGATGGACAGGTTGACAGACGAGATCAGACAGGAGTCCCCATGGACTATGATGTTTGCAGATGACATTGTGATCTGTAGTGAGAGTAGGGAACAGGTGGAGGAGACCCTGGAGAGAAGAGGAATGAAGGTCAGCAGGACTAAGACAGAATGTGTGTGTGTGAATGAGAGGGAGGACAGAGGAATGGTGAGGATGCAAGGAGTAGAGGTGGCGAAGGTGGATGAGTTTAAATACTTGGGGTCAATAGTTCAGAGTAACGGTGTGTGTGGAAGAGAGGTGAAGAAGAGAGTACAGGCATGATAGAGTGAGTGGAGAAGAGTGTCAGGAGTGATTTGTGACAGACGAGTACCTGTAAGAGTGAAAGAGAAGGTCTACAAGAGGGTAGTGAGACCAGCTATGTTATATGGGTTGGAGACAGTGGCACTGACAAAGACAGGAGTTTGAGCTGGATGTGGCAGAGTTAAAGATGTTAAGATTTGCACTGGGTGTGACGAGGGTGGACAGGATTAGGAATAAGTATATTAGAGGGTCAGCCCAGGTTGGAGGGTTTGGAGACAAAGCCAGAGAGGCAAGATTACGTTGGTTTGGACATGTGCTGAAGGAGATGCTGAGTATATTGGGAAAAAGATACTAAGGATGAAGCTACCAGGTAACAGAAAAAGAGGAAGGCCTAAGATAAGATTTATGGATGTGGTGACAGATGACATGCAGGTGGTTGGTGAGAGAGCAAGATGCAGAGGACAGGAAGAAATGGAAACAGGTGATCCGCTGTGGCGACCCCTAATGGGAACAGCCAAAAGAAGAAGTTAGTAGTAGACCAACTATGAAAACCTTGTTACATTTAAGAATGAGAAGTGAAGTAATTAGTAAAGTGAGAATGGTTGGGGGATCTTGGACTTGGACTGTTATAAGGAGTATTAGTTTTGGATAGATGAGGAGAAACAATGATGAAACTCTGACAAGGGGGGTAGCGAAATGGTGGTTGATCGAATTAGAGAAATGAGAACGAGTCATCAAATTTTGCAGAAATTTTTGGAGTTCATGGGTGTCCATCTACACAAACATAACAGCATCAGTGTAATGGAAATGAGAGTAATAATTCTTTAAAAATCCACAACAATAAATATAATCTCACACAAACTGCCATGATGTGCATATAAACACAACAGTCCAACATTTCTGTTGCTCCTTAGTTCCAATAAATATAAAAAGGAATTTATAAGTAAAATCTTACTAACCAGAGTACACAATTTCCTCATGGGTCTGATTTTAGAAAGTAGTTCAAATCTTCTATCCCCAGTTCTAAGTGTATAAAAAGTACAGTTGTGTACACTCACCATAAATGTAGACGGAGTGTATTCACTATTGCAGTCCTTACAAAATGGGCTGACTCCCAGTACACCTCAGTTGGCCAGAATACCAAAGTATTGGTATATGAAATCGGCTGCCGTCGGTTGTAAACCCGACGTCAGGTATAAAAGTATAAAAGGAAGGCAGCAGACGTAATTTCCTCAGTTTTTCTTGCCATAAGTGTCAGGAGCGCCCCAAAAAAGGCGAAACCAGGAAAAGAAATCCCTGGAAGCATACCACCCACAAGGAAAAAAAAGTCTGTGCCTTAGGAAAAAATGGGGATGGGGGGGGGGGGGAGCAGGACTGCAAAAGTGAATACACTCTAACATCTACATTTATGGTAAGTGTACACAACTGTACCATGTTCATAGTGTTTCACTGCGGCAGTCCTTACAAAATGGGTTGATTCCCAAAATCCAGAAACAAAAAATGGAGGAGGAATATCCAATATTTAAGGGTTGGTAAGGATGCCCTGCAACACTGCAGTGGCAAAACCAGCCCTGGACTTAGAAAACAAGGATAAATTATAATGCTTAGTGAAAGTGTGGACAGAAGTCCAAGAAGCTGCTTCCAGGATGTCCTTAGTAGGTACACCTCTAAAGAAAGCTGCTGAGGTAGAAGCTGCTCTAGTAGAATGGGTCTTAACACTGTGTGGAGGAACCTTGCCATGTTGTAAATAACAAAAGTGAATATAATGAGCAATCCATTTAGAAATGGTCTGCTTAGAAATAGCTTTGCCCTGATCTCCAGATGCAAAACTGACCAACAATTGAGCCGACTTCCAAAGAGGTTTAGTCCTGTCCAAGTAAAACCTAAGCTGTCTGTGCACATCAAGGGAGTGCTGTAGTCTTTCCCCTCCATTCTGGGGATTAGGGAAGAAGGAAGGCTGGTGGATAGACTGATTAAGAGACAGACTGGAAACCATCTTAGGTAAAAAGGACGGATTGATTTGAAGAAAAACACTATCCGCATGGAAGATGATAAAAGCCTCTACTGCTATAAGGGCCTGCAGCTCAGAAACTCTTCTGGCTGAAGTAACAGCCAAAAGAAAAGCAGTTTTCCAATTGAGAAACTTCAAATCTGCTGTAGCAGCTGGTTCAAAAGGAGGCAGAGTAAGTTTCTCAAGCACAAAATTCAGATCCCAAGAAGGAGTAGGTGCCCTTCTAGGAGGTTTCAAATTGCTAGTCCCACGAGGAACTGTTTCATCAAGGGATGACAGAAGATGGGTTGGTCAAAGGAACAATAAGCAGAAATTGCTGAAACATGAATCGTGATTGAAGAAAAAGAAAGGCCACTATTTAGCAAGCCTGCCAGGTAATCAAGAATAAAGGGAAGAGTTGGATGAGAAGCGTCTTCCCCTCTAGCCTGAATCCAAATGCAGAATCTGTTCCATTTGCCAGCATATGATTTCCTAGTGCTAGGTCTCCTGGCCTCACAAAGAACTTCAACCACCTGCTGGGATAGGTTTATACTATGAGCCAGGCCGCCAAATGCAGAGTCTGAAGATAAGGATGCAGAAACTTTCCCTCTTCCTGAACCAAAAGATCCAGTATCAGGGGAAGATGCCAAGGCTGAGACTGGGAAAGACTGCGAAGTAGTGCATACCAATGTTGTATGGGCCAGTCTGGGGCAATGACAATCGCCCTTGGCTTTTCGTCTCATCTTCAATAGCACCCTGGGAAAAAGAGGCAGATAGCACCCTGGGAAAAAGAGGCAGAGGAGGGAAGGCATAAACAGAGCTGCGTCCATGGGAAGGACATAGCAACCACTCTCCAGGCTTTGTCGTGATGTTTCCTGGTGCAAAAAATTGACAGAAGGTGGTTGGTTGGAGATGAGAAGAGATCCACCTGAGGAGTGCTCCAACACTAAATGATGCTGTAGAAGATGGTCTTGTTCAGTTGCCACTTGTGAGGATCCAAGACCTGTCTGCTCAACTGGTCTGCCAAAGTGTTGAGCCTTCCTGCAAGAAATTGAGCTATCAGATGTAGGCCCATGGAATTCACTACGGACCACAGAATCATGTTTTGTCTGCACAAGGGGTAATAACGAGTCCCTTCCTGCTTGTTGATGTACCACATAAATGGGGTGTTGTCTGTCCTGACTAGAAGAGTTACAGGAGAAAGAAGATTCTTGAAAGCCAGCAATCCCTGCTGGACCGCTATCAATTCCTTCAAATTGATGTGCAGGTGAATCTGTTGGCTTGTTGGTTGTTCCAAGTCCCCTGTATGCATCTGCCATCTAGATGTGCTCCCCATGCATAGTTCGAGGCATCTGTGGTGAGAGTCTGTGTGGCAGGAGATGGGCGAAAAGGCAGTCCTTTGTTCTGTGAACAGGCTGTTAACCATCAAAGAAACTCCATCTGTAGACAAGGAATCAGAAGAAGAATGAAGTCTAACTCCTGTGTGTGTTGACAGCAAAGGCTTTTCAGGTAGCATTGTGTTTTCCTCATATGCAGTCTTGCATATGGAATCATCAGAATACATGAAGCCATGAACCCTAGGGCTTGCAGGAATTGCCTTGCAGAGAACTGGGTCATGGTTGCCAAATACTTAATTCGAAAAATTGATTTTCTTCTCGAGGGAGGAATACCATCTGGGCAGTTGTGTTCAGACTCACTCCTAGGTATACCATCTCCCTGGAGGGTACCAAGTTTGACTTCTTTTCATTGAGAGTGTAGCCCAAAGAGGTGAAAAAAAGAAGTTATGTCTTACCATAATGTTCCACCTGTATTGTTGATACTCATTCAGTCATTACGCATGGGTATCGGTTTTCCAAGCAAGCGTCAGCTTCAAACTCTCAAGCTAAACTCTTACCCACAATCCCCCTCTCCCTGTTACCTCAGATTGAGTTTGCAAGTTAAAAAAGGTACAGGCTACCTCTGGTCAAATAACCAAAGAGAACTGGATGGTGAGATCCACTAGAAACCACAAGAAGGGGAAGGAGGGAGGGTCGTAATGACTGAACGAGGATCAACAAAACAGATGGAATGTTATGGTAAGACAACTTCTTTACCTGATATTGTTAATCCTCGTTCATTCCTTACGCATGGGACAGAGTCTCCAACTACCTCTATTCCTGGGAGGCTCTCGTGGATGGATATTCCTGAGCACCATAGAACCGAATGATTCTCTTCCCCTGGAGGCCAAATCCAATTTGTAATGATTGATGAAGGTACGAGGCGTATCCCAAGTTGCAGCTGCACAGATGCCATGTAAAAAAGCTCCGGCATGGAAGGCAGCAGAAGTTGCCACCGAATTTGTTGAATGAGCTTTCATGGTAGTAAGCAACGAGATATTACTTTGTGTGTAAATAAAGGTCACACAGTCCTTCAACCATCTAGCTAATGTGACCTTAGCAACGGCGGATCCTAATCTAGATCCAGAAAAGGCCAAAAATAACTGGTCAGATTTACGAAAGGGTTTAGTCCTGTTTAAGTAAAAACGGATTTGCCTGTGTATATCTAGGGTATGTAGGCAAGACTCTCCTCTGTTTGAATGGCTGGAAAAGAAAACTGGCAATTCAATGGCTTGATTAACAGACATTTCAGAGATCACTTTAGGCAGAAATGACGGATTAGTTCTCAGAGACACTCCATCTCTATGAAAAATCAAGTATGGACTCTTGATGCATAAAGCTTGAAGTTCAGAAATACGTCTGGCAGAAGTAATAGCGACCAAAAACAAGGTTTTCGATGACAAATACTTGAAGTCGCAAGAAGAGGCTGGTTCGAAAGATGCCACTGTCAGAGCTTGTAGAACTAATGATAAATCACATGGTCGAATAGGTTCTCAAAGGTGGCTTCAGATGATTCACACCTTTTATGAAGGTCTTGCACAATTTATAGGACATGAGAGGAATCTTGGACACCCTCCTGAAAATTAGAATTTGCAGCCAAATGAACTCTAATGGTAGAGGCCGACAGACCCGATTGAAACAGGTCGGCCAGATAGTCTAGTATTATCGACACAGGTGCTGAAAAGGGGTCTACTTGTTTATCTTTAAGCCAACAGGTAAATCTTTTCCACTTGCTCAGATAATTAGTTCTAGTGGAAGACTTATGAGAAGCAATGAGAATATTACATACTGGTAAAGAAAGATCATTCTGCCTGGCAATCAAGGGAACTGGAGTAGCCAAGCCATGAGCTTCAGGCTGTACAGGATGGGATGAATCAGGTTCTGTGGGTGTGAGATCAACTCCGGGATTGGATGGAGAATCCATGGTCGATCTAGTAGGTGAGGCCAAAGGAATGGGAACCAAACCTGTCGGGGCCAATATGGTGCTATGAGGATTACCTTGCTCTTCAACTGCAAGGCTTTCTTCAGAAACTGGAGAATGAGAGGAAAGTGTGGAAATGTGTAGAGAAGACCCGAGGGCCAATCGTGGACAAGAGCGTCCCTGGGCGACTGTCCCGGAGGGGGAATCAGGGTGAAGTAGTTGCTGCATTTGTAGTTGGTCGAGGATGCAAAGAGGTTGCAGCAAGGACGGCCCCAGCAGTGGAAGATCACAGCCGCTATCAAGGGATTCAGGGACCACTCGTGAGGTTGAAGAATGCACCTGCTGAGTCTATCACGTTGGAACTCCCGGGAATGTACGTTGCTAGAAGAAAATGGTTGGTAGCCATCGCCCATTGCCATATCCTCATGGCCTCACGACAAAGGGGGTAAGATTTGGTTCCACCTTGCTTGTTGATGTACTAGACTACTGCCATGCTGTCTGAATCGCAATTGTCCCAGATGGCAGCAGGGGATGGAATGCTTGTAACACCAGAAGCACCGCCCTCAGCTCTAGAACATTTATATGCAGATGGGCCTCCAGTCGGGACCAAGTGTCTTGGACTGTCTGTCCCTGACATAGCCCCCCCCACCCCATCAGGGAGGCATCTGTGGTCACTGTGGCCTTGGCTTGCTGGGGGGAGAAGGGGCGAGACCATTGTGAGAGACTGTGTGTTATCCACCAATTTAAATCCTGTTTGCACCTGTGGGTTACTCGAATCATGGCTGAAAGAGGATGCTAAAAAGGATACCATTGGGTGAGCAGTTACCATTGTATAAGCCTCATGTGAAACCTAGCCAGGGGAACAATGGTGATGGAGGCTGCCATGGAACCCAACAGCTGTAGAACCGAGTGAGCCATGGATTTTTCCTTTGAAAGGATTGGAATTAGTTGTTGCTTTATCCTTAAAATTCTGTGCTCTGGAATAGCAGCTCTGCAGTTTTTTGTGTCCAAGATAAACCCTATGAATTCTGTTGACTGAGATGGAGTGAGACTTGATTCTGCCAGTTTATGGTTATGCTAGCCTTTGAGCAGTGAGGAGAGAGTATGTCAGCTTTTCCCAGTAGATGTCTGGTGGGGGTGGAAATGAGCTAGTCATCTAGGTATGGAAAAACATGGTATCCTTGAAGTCGCAAGTGAGCTGTGACAACTGCCATGCACTTTGTGAACATTCTTGGGGCTGTAGAGAGTCCGAAGGGCAGTACTCTGAACTGGTAGTGAATGGCTCCCGCACGGAAGCGCAGGAATCTTCTTGATGGCCTGTCCACCTTTATGTGGTAGTACACATCTTGAAGATCTACAGAGCACATCCAATAGTCTTTTTCCAAAAGCGGGAAGATAGACTGTATAGTGACCATCCAGAATTTTCGTACTCTCACAAACATGTTCAATACGCTGAGATCCAAAAGTGGTCTCCAGTCCCTGGTTTTCTTTGACACCAAAAATAGTAGAGTAGAATCCGGATCCTATCTGGTCTGGAGGGACTATTTGGATGACTCTTTTTCTTAGCAGCTTTTCTATCTCTAGTGCTGCTTCCTCCCTTTGACTGGGTGGAACGTAGGGAAGATTTTTTGAAGGGACAGGACAAAGATTGAAGGGGATATGATAACCTATGGTTATGATCATTTGTACCCAAGAATCGGTGGTGATGGTTAGCCAGGCAGAAGGGTACAGGGAAAAAGGAGTTGGGGCCACTCTTCAGGAGCGCTGGTAGGATTGACCAGAGAAAGAACCCCTGGAACCCTGGTTACGCAGTCCCCCTCTGCTCTGAAAGAAGAGTCTTCCCTGGGAGTTTCCCCCTCAGCCTCTGGGGGAGAACTCAGCCTGTGTGTCACGGAAAGGACCCTGAGATTTCTTGAACCATATCTTCCCACTCTTTTGGTTTCAGGAGAAAGCACATTGAGGGGAAGAATAACGGACACCTACGGCAGAAAGGGTCTTACCATCCTGTTCACATCTGGCCAGTGTGTTTTTAACTTTGGGCCCAAACAACGAGGAGGGCTCAATGGGGGCATTAAGAAAAGAAGACTTAAAAGGTTCCGCGAAGTTGCACAAGTGCATCCAGGCGTGTCGTCTCAAGACCGCAGCTGAACCCGCTGCTCCTTCTGATGCGCAAGATATCAATCGCATAGAGGAGTTAGATATAGACTCAATGGTGGCCAGCTGAGAGGCCAATTTATCACAGACCTCATCAGACACTGCACCAGCCAAGGTTTCAGACAGCTCAGAAACCAGATCCCTTTGAAGCCTGGTAAAATGTGCCATATAATTAAGGGACCTGATAGCAAGGACCTGATAGCAAAGGTCACTTCCCTATTCTGTCCAAGGCCCGGGACTCTCTGTTAGGCGGATGGACAGTCTGGCTTTCTTCTTCTGCCAGATCCTTTTTTGTTGCGGCCGCCACCACCAAAGCATCTACAGGAAGACCTTAGGACCAATGGGGATCCAAAGCAGGAGGGGACAAGATCTTATCTGGCCTCCAGGGAATAGCTTTGACGGTATCAGGGGCCTTCCAAGCACGCTGAACTTGACAAGTTCATTGGCAGGTGGAGTAACCCAGGAGGTAGAGGGCTGGGTGCGAAAGGCCAGCAGGAACACAGATTCCTCAGGGGTCGGATTAGAGGACTGCCAGTCACCTCTCTGTTTCAGGATTTCGAGGAAATCGCCAAAGGATACCTCAGAGGGTGACCGTGGGGGATCCTTCCCCCTCGCGAAATCTATGTCTTCGGTGAGAGACTCCTCTGTGGAGTCCATGTGCTTCCTCTTACACGAACTTGCCCGGTGGACCTCCTCAGTGAGAGAAGCTGGGGAAGACAACAGAAAGGGGGATTCCAGAGGGAATATGTCCTGAGGCCCTTGCACCCAGTGTCCGCTGTGTGTGACTTGTGAAACCAGTGTACCAGAGGAGGGCAGAGGTATAGACAGTCCGGCATCGCCAGCAGCAGCAAAAGCCTTCTCCATCAGTTGGAAGGTTGGTCCACCTGGAGAGGAGTGTATTTCTGGGACAGGGGGCACTCCTCCCCTAAGTGGCTCAGCCTGCCGAACCAGAGTCCCTGGATGCCTGTGGAGCAGCAAGCTATGCATGTCACAGCTGATATCCTGGGTCGTAGCAAAACTTTCCTGCCACAAAGGCAACTGCGGTTCCTTAGTGAGATCCATAAAGGGAACCGCAGAAGGGGAAGACTGTACTATATCCATGGACTTCGAAGGCAATGAAGGAGGAGAATAAGAAGGTGTCTTTGGAGATGGTTGATCACCTCCCAAGGAAGGATAGTTCCTGAGGGGTAAAATACCTCTGGCCAAGAATGCCTGGTCCACAAGTCGCAACACATGTTCGGAAAGGCTTCTAGTGGACCTCACAGAGACTGAGGGAGAAACAGGCCTGTCCACAAAAGAGGCAGACTCGGTGCCCATCTAGTCTGACCGCACCGAGGACAACCGTGCAGAGAAAGACTGAACTACTGTAGTCTGCTCTGAAGAAGTCATCGGTGCTGATGCCATTGTCTGCACTGACAAAGGGATCGGTGCCGAAGCTAGAACTGACAAAACTGGAGTCAACAATAAAGGCCTAGGTTCCGAAGAAGATCTCGAAGCTGACACGGTCAAGGTCTGCGCCGATACAGTGGTAATGGTCTGAACCGAGGAGCCCCTCGGTGCCGTTATGTAGAAGGCTGCAGGAGAGGACGGAGCCAAAATCACTAATGGAGCAGAAGGCCTCGGTGCCAAAGGTCTGGGCATCAAAAGCACTGGGGCCGACAGAGAGCTCCAAAGCCAAAATTTTAGCCTTTTTAGGTTTTGGTTGGGTGAAAATCCCCAGCTGGGACAAAGGCAAGGATTTAGCCTTAGTAGAAATATCTATTTTCTTAAGGAGGGGTTGAGACCTCTGACCCAGAAATAGCCTCTGAAAAGAGAGACTTTAGAAGTCCCTTCAGTATCAGCTTATTTTTCCTTTCTAACAAAGATCTATTGGAAAAGTTCTCACAAATAGTACAAGGTGGTTCAACAGATAAATGGGAAGCTCCCAAACAATAAACACAAAGAGTGTGCATCAGAAGTAGGCAGTTTGTGTCCACAATCAGAACACCGCTTAAACCCCAGACTACCTTTTTTATCTGCCATATTAACTAACAGAAAAGTACCGACAATGGTACAAGGGAGTACCCAAAGTTACGAAAGAGAAAGGGAAAAAGATTACAAACGATGGTAGAGAAAATTACTTCGCGGTAAAAACGGTAAGTAAAGGACAGAAAAAACTTGAGGAAATTATGAACGCTAGATGCGATAGGGCAAGAGACAATAAAATATCAGCTTTTCTGACAGAAAAGTAATTTGTAAAGCAATTAAACAATTGACTGTACTTGGCTCAAGAGAAGTAGCTTAACACGACCGGATGGCAATGCGGCAAACGAAATCTGAGGTAACAGGGAGAGGGGGATTGTAGGTAAGAGTTTAGCTCGAGAGTTTGAAGCTGACATGAGCTTGGAAAATGGCCAGCTCTGTTCCAAGCTCAGAACCAATACCCATGCGTAAGGAATGAACGAGGAACAACAATATCAGATGGTTCTTTACAAATTCCAAATCCTTTAAAGGTTGCTCTGGAGAGTTTGCTTGAATAACACAATCGTCTGAGTAAGGGTAAATTTGAATGTTTCGCTGCCTGCAAAAAGCAATGACTAAAGCCAGGCATTTTGGAAAAACTCTGGGAGCAGTAGATAAGCCAAAGGGCAATGCAGAGAATTGGAAGTGTCGTTTCTCAGCTCTGAAGAGAAGGAACTGTCTGCAACTTTCACGTATTGGAATGTGCAGATAAGCTTCTTTGATATCCAAAGTCACCACCCAAGCATCCTTGGCCAGCATTGGCAGCAACTGCTGAAGAATGAGTATTTTGAATTTGGGAATCACCAAAAAGGTGATCAAAATGGACAGATCTAGAATAAAGTGCCAGGTGCCCCCTTTTTTGGGAACCAGAAAAAGTCTTAAAGAAGCCCTGGCCTATCTGGGGTGGAGCAACTGGCTCTATTCCTCCCAGGTTTAGCAAAGAAGAAATTTTATTTTCTACTTCTGCCTTCTAATTTGGGGGAATATCCGGGTATCCTTGAGGAACAGGGAAGGTGTGAAAGGAGAACTTGTAACCCTGGGATATAATTTTGAGTACCCATTTGTCATCTTGTGATGGTGGGCCAAACGTTTGCAAACATGGCTAACTTTCCCCCCAAAGGAAACTCGGGGCCAGCAAAGGCAGGCAGGGGAAGGTCTAAGTCATTAAGAATGCTTGCGTTGAGATGTTTGCATAGAACTCCAGATTTGGAAGAGGAGGCATGCCATTGCTTTGCCCTTTGAGAGGAGGAAGACTTTCCCATAGAAGACATGAAACCTCTGGACCTAGAACATCGCTGTTTATTGGGATCTGGAAAAGTCCAATTCTTAGCAGGATAATGCCTACTGAAGCCAGGAGGCTGAACTTGCAGAAAATCTTTAACAGTTTGCATAGATTTGGCTTTATCCTTCAACCTTTTCAACACTTCTTCAGCTTTGTTACCAAAGAGATGGTCCTTGTGCAACGGTACATCCAGTAACTTAGATTTAACAGGCTCAGAAAGGGGCTGTTCCCTGAGCCAGGCATGCCTTCTAATAGCAGATCCAGTGGCTGCTGCTCTACAAGAAGCCTCCAAATTGTCAAAACCACAGTGTAGAGAATGGTTAGTGACAAGAGTGGCAGAATTCAACAAATCTTGCATGTCCTTCCTCTCCACCAATGAAGGGACAGTAGCAATTTTAGCCTTAACAGCCTCCAAAGTATGTTGCTCATACTTAAGCATAGACCTAAGAGCAAGGGTGGCAGAGGTATAAACCTTCTTACCTCAGTCTAAGGCCCTAGACTCTCTTTCAGAAGGAACAGGATTTTTAGCAACTGTAGCCTTAACACCTTTCGGGCCCTGTGCAATCATCTCTGGATCAGCAGTAGGATTCCTGAAAAGGAACTGATGAGAATCAGGAACTCTATAATATTGGTCAGGTTTCCTGGGGGCAGGAGGTAGAGAGTCAAAGAATTCTCCATGAAGACATCAACAACTTCCAAGACAGGAAGGATAGCCAGTGGCTTATGCTGTGGCAAATTCAAAAATTCCCTAATCCTTTTCTTAGACTGAGGAAAGTCCTGACTTTCCCATTTGAAGTGCTCCCTAAGGGTATTCGAAATATCTCCAAAAGAAAAATCCTCAGGTGGAGAAGCAGAAGGAATAGATTCTTCTGCATCAGAATCCTCAAAACCAGAAAAAACCTGAGAACCTTCCTCTTCATCAGCAGAAATGCAGAAAACATCAGAATCAGAGGCAGACAAAACTTCACGGGACAATTCTCTGGCCCTATTAGAAGGGGGAGGCGGAGAGCCCTAGATCATAGTCAAGAGATCAGAAGCCATTTTAATTATTTGTGGCTAAGAAAATGGAGGGGAGACCGGTGCCTGCTTATGAGCTTGTTTGCGGCTAGAAGGTCTGCTAAAAAATCGAAGGGACTCAGAAGCCCTAGCTACAGCGGTAGTCTGAACCAAGGTCGTAGGCCTGGATCTTGTCTCAGTATGCAGAAAAGAGGCCTCGGAGGGCAGAGCCTACTTAGCGTCTCCGGAGGCGGTGACTGGCAGAGGGTCAGAAGACGAAGTGGAAACCAGTGGTATGGAGGACTCAGAGGTAGTCTGAACAGAGACCTGTGGCTGAACATCCACAGACTGCAGGGGCTGTGAAAGTGCCTCAATGACTGCCGGCAAGCTGACAACGAACTTAACGGGTACATCGTCGGCCAACTTGACCCTAATCCTATTGCGGTCTTTATCCTTGCGCTTCTTAGGAACGTCGGAAGACCAAAAGACGCCATACCGACGAATTTAGGCCAAACTCAGAAATGCTTATACAAATTCTTAGCTCTACTGCATATGGTATGCGGGTTGAGAGAGGCACAGAGATCACAATCAGGGACATCGTGCTCAAGGCCTAAACAAGTAACACAATATGAATGAAAATCACAGTGTGGAATCTGTTTTCCACAGGCAAGACAGTTATTAACTTTCTCTGACATTCGTTAAAGCAAGAAAAAAGGGTCCCCTGACTAGCACTCATGTGAACTGATTCTGCTTTGGCCTCCGCGGCAAAAAACACTGGGGAAGTGACGTCGGCTGCCTTCCTTTATACCTGACGTTGGGTTTACAACAGACGGCAGCCGACATCATATACCAATACTTGGGTATTCTGGCCGACTGATGGCTACCGGGAACTGGATAACCCATTTTGTAAGGACTGCAACAGTGAAACACAATGAACATCATACTAGTACATACCCTTTTTGCATTTTGATATTACCAATTTTCTGCAAAAATCATCTTGAGTCTCTGATTCAGAACTGAAAATCGAGAACTAGATCCATCATTTATTGATTAAATATTTTCTTAAGCCTTCTAGGTAATTATTACAACTTGACACTGCAAGGTATCCACGTGGGATTCTTCAATCTATGTGGACCTTTTGTAAGCAAAATGAAGGAACCTTACGGCATCCGTAAATCATCTTTATTTGTATCACATCCACAAATACAAGTCTACTCCACTGTTATGTAGACTGAGGAGGTCTACATGTTCCTCATAGAAATCTCTACAATCTGGTAACACTTTGTACCAGACAAGTTTTCCATACATATGCATAAATTCTACTGCTGGTTAACAGCTACCATATTTTTATCCTTACCTGAATATTTTATAACTACTACTTCTCAAATTATGCACAGTGTACAATTGTGATTTCTATACTACGCTCAACCTTTTCTACCGACAGACTTTCTTACATAAAACCTCTACCTCACACTTAATACATTGTGAACAAGCTTAAATAATTTAATTCCAAAAAGGAAGCAAAAACAAATTTTATAATGGACACAATTTATATTAAACATTACATTTATACCAATAATCTCACATTATAAAACATGAGAAAACTTTGCATGAATCATTATGGAAGAGAGAATTATCACAAAACAGCCATCAAGTTCTTTACTCCATTTCAGTGACTGTCAAATACAGTTGTGTAGATAACTTATAATTGTTGATGTACGAGTACATCTATGTTGGGATTTCCTGATGTGCAGAAACCTGTAGCCAGCTAAAACACTGGGTCTTTCACCATCCCACAAGTCAGCATGCTTCCTTGACATACAGTGTCATGATGGTGGTATAAATGATCATTAAGCATAACCATAGTCAGGGCTTTCTTATTTGAGGTTCTAAGTTCCTCAGATGAGTGACCTACCCTACTGACACAGGGTGACACTTTGTAGAAAGATGCAAGGTGTGGGGGGTGGGGGAAGGTAACCGCTAATCTACCCTCCCCAACTCCATAGGCAGAAAGAGAGGAGTAGGAGAGAGGGAAAGGGTACTGCAAATTTGATTTACCCGAGCATCTACAATTATGGTAAGTTATCAATACAACTGTACTAAGCTCATCACAACCAATATTGTAGTATTAAGTCCTAGGAGAACTCGCAAAACTGTACTACTAAGGTGTAACATTCCTTCCACAACTGTTTCATATAAGGACGGGTGTAAGTAGACAGGGACATGGGTAGGCAAGGCAGATACAGTAGTGTACAAGTGTAGCCATCAGCTGTAAGACAGTGCTTTACACAGGAGGGAAATTTATTCTAGTAGCTGTTCTAGCACTGCTTTGGCAGATAGAATACCTTCTGGCTTGCACCACACAGAAAACCTTTTCTATTTTGTTACAAATTTTTTTTAGTACTAGGTTTTCTAGCTTCCTGTAAAATTGATAATGTCCTCTGAAAAGGACTGCCTGGACAAAATCAACAACCAATCATCCAAGCTTTCAGGTTGAGTGCCCTCAGTTTGGGATGGATGACAGACACTTAAGTCTTGTGGGATGGGACAGAGTAGGGGGGTCCTCGAAAAGAACTTGGATACCCCACTTGTGTGCATTAGGCCCAAAAATTCTCTTTTCAGTATTCATTTGTTTGGGTCTAGGACAGACCTGTTTAGATTGTTTGCTACCAGACTATCGCAACCAGGGACGCACAATGATTTAAGAGTCAAACATAGTTGGTGAGCCACCTGCCATAGGCCCATTGCTAACCTGCAACAGTAAGAGGAGTGAGTGCACCACTCTGTTGATACACTACATCACAGCAGTACCGTCTGTTAGTATTTTTATTGATCCTCGTAACAGTTTTTCTTTGACAACTTCCAAAGCCAGAAATACTGACATTTCCTTTATGATGATGTGAGGTGCTTGTCCCATGTCCACTGGACTAAATTATTCTAGGCGCAACCTCACCACCAAGCTAAATTCAAGCTGTCTGTGGTTAGGGTGTAGTCTACTTCTGGGATCTAGAAAGAGGCTCCTGGGTTCACTAAGATGCTCTGCTCTCCTCCCAACATAGGATCTCTTTATTCAGGCATGGTAGGAGACAGATTGCTGTTTTTTAAGGACTGCTGCTGGGATCAACAATTCCGCAGAAACCATTGCAGTTTCCTCAATTTTGCTAGTTGAACCATCAGGATACATGAAGTTGTGTGTCCCACCATCCTCAGAAATTCACTTGCAGATATGGTCAGGCAACCATGCAGATAAAGCAGGTATTCGGAGAGGAACATAACCTTGCCTTTTAGCAAAAAAGCAAAGTCTTCTATTGGATAAAGTCTGTCCCACGTAGGTAATACCTAGTGCTGGGTGTTGGCTGTAACTTTTGGACATTCAGGGTCCGTTGTCAGGCTCACCTTTTGTAAAAGATCCAGGGTGATTTTGGCTAACCAAAGTTCTACTGAGGAAGCTGCCAGAATCCAGCAATCATCTAGACGTGTGTAGATGCAGACCCCCTTGGTACTGCAAAAGGCAATTATTGCTTACATACTTTCGCTAAATACTCTAGGTGTAGTACATAAGCCAAGTGGTAAGCCACAAATTTGGTAGTGGGATCCCCCTACCAGAAAATGTGGGACTTCCTGTGCTCCTTGAAGGACAGGAATATGAAATTACGTGTCCATCAGATCCATAGTCATCATCCACATCCCTTGGGAAAAATGAGGGGCACAAGTTTTTATTTATTTTACATTTGTTAACCGGGTAGAGTCCAGCTGGGCAAGTAGACCGTTTTCAGCAGAGACCCGGGGAAAAAAGCTCCATAACAATAGTACAAAAAGATGACATAATTTTTTAAGACTTACAAACAATATAGAGAAAGTTTGACAGTTGCCAATAATCACAATTTACACAAAAAGGGGGAATATAAAACAGAAAACATTCCATTTCCTAAGCCTTACTACAGATTAGATATACAACTAAAAACCATTGTGGTATTTTGTTTGGTAGAAAATAGACAAGATAACAGACTAGAAAACATTTGATTGAAGGCATGAGAAACTAGCCAGGAGTATTATAGGGGCACAGCCATTGTTGAGTAAGGTATTCCTTTAGGAATTTTTTGAAGCTATGACGATCTGTGTTTTATTAAGATATTCTACGGTAATAGGTTCCACTGTTCGGCTACTTTGAAGGACAAGAGAGTCAAAGTAATTACGGGACTCTGTTACCTTGAGTATAAATTTAGCAGATGGTCTACGGGTCCTAGGGTTGGGTATTTAGTTGCACTAGGTTGTAGTGTGCAGGGCAGTTTTCAGGTTTGTGGACAATGGAGTGGGCAGTGGAGAGCCGATTGAGCAACAACAGATTGGGAAATTCAAGCCAGTGTAATTTTTGAAGAGCAAGGCAACGATGGGTCCTGTTGGGTGCATTAGTAGCAAATGTTGCTATTTTGTTATAGCAGGAATCAAGTAGATGTAAATCAGACTTGTGGAGGTTAGTAAAAAGTTGAGAAGAGTAGATGCGAGGTGGGCTCTGGCTGTGGCTAGTCTGGCATTTTGAGTAAGGTAAAGTTTGGTCCTACATAGTGCACCAGGTTTGATGTGAACTTACTTAATTGTGACTGATCTGTATTTACTGGATGTTAGGTTGTTGTCTATTGTGACACCAAGTAGTTTTTTGGTTAACTGTTTCTATTATAATGTCATTAGTGGAATAGATGGAGAGAGGAGGTGGTTTTGCTTTGGATTTTCTGTTCGAGATTATTACTTTTGTTTGGGTTTAGGATGAGATGAAGTTCATTTACATAACTTTCAATATCTAGAAATGACTTTTGCAGCTCATCTTGGAGTTCTTGGGGTAGCAGAGCAAATAAGAGTAGCATCGTCAGCATATTGAATGATAGAAGCAGATTTAGTGGCAGTGTTTAGACTATTTGTGAATATAATAAAAACAACAGGGCCAAGGATTGACCCCTGAGGAACCCCAATGAAGACTTGGAGGAGTGATTAGAGTTTATTATCCCATTTATTTGCCTGTTGTTGATTAGTAAGGTAGCTAAAAAAACAGTTGAGAGCTGCACAGTTGAGGTTGAAGGAGGCTAGAGTGTTGCGTACCAGTTGGTGGGATACCGTAGCAAAAACTTTTAACATAAAGGAATATAATAGAGACTAGGTGTCCATTGTATTTGAGGAGTTTGATCTAGTTAGTGAAACTTATGAGGGCTGTGGAGGTACTAAGTTTTGGATGGAAGGCGTGCTCTAAACTAGATAAGAGATTTGTAGTGAGGTAGTCTAGGAGCTGCTTATGGATAGGTCTACTTCATATAATCGAAATTTAATTTAATTGAAATTGATTTGACTGAGATCATATAACCTAAAGTTCACTTATTTTAAATATTTTGACCCATAGACATGGATACTAAGTCCAATAAAGTACTCTTTTCAGAACACAATATATACCCAAACTACATAGGGAAGCTACACCCCCCACACCCCCCAAAGTGGGGGACTATGTCCCCAACTATATATACTAACTCCAGGATTCCACTACAGTGGGGAAAAAGGGCATATACCTTTTACTTACTGTATATACACTGGCACTATGCTGAAATTTGGCATTGTAAGGTGTCAGTGTTATAAGTTTCAGTCGTGAGTTTTCAGTATTATGAACTTTAGGTTATATGGTCTCAGTCAAATGAATTTCAGTCAAATGAAATTTCGATCATTTGAAGTAGACCTGCTTATGGATACATTTCTCTAAGATTTTGGCTAGGGGTGAGAAAATGGCAATGGGCCGATAATGAGAAATATTTTTTGATGGGCCTCCCTTGTGAAGGGGGATGATCTGGGATATTTTCCAAAGTATGGGGGCATATTGCTCTGCGATGGAACGTTTGAGCTTGCAGCAGTTTTCATTAGGGAGTTGGTCAGCTGCTAGACAGGTAGGTTTTACTTTTGATAGGAGTTTTTTTGATACAAGGGGTTTGTATGAATTTAAAAGAGAAATTGTTGGGTTTAGAGTTATGCACTGTAAGGGGTTGGTTAGATTTGTTGTTTAAAAGTGAGGTGATAGTTGTGATTAAATGAGAGTTAAACTGGAATGCTAAACATTCAGTGCTATTTGTTGCTGCTTTTGGAGGGTTAACATTTTGAACTTGGGCACTATCCAAAACTTGAGTCTTGGAAGGTCTTGAATGGATCTCTAAGTGCCTTCTTTTCTTGGTACTAAAAGGAGGCGAGTATTACCCTGTGCCTGCCTCTTCTGCAAGAATTTGTAGAGTGAAACCCAGGTGTAAAAGTGCCTCTATGAGGGGTAGAATCAGAGGGCTTTTTGCTGTTTTGGGGGAGGGGGATATCTAGGAAGGGCAGAATTTTCCAAAATTGTAGGGAGTTACTTTTTCTTATGATTTGTAGTAGCCATTTGTCCTTAGTAGTCTGTTACCAATAATTAAAGGTGGCAAGCCTTCCTCCTAGATAGGTACGTATTGAAGTTTGAAATAGGGATTTGGGGGGGGGGGTCTGAACATAGACATAACTGCTCTCTACCAGGGGCTTGGCCTTTAGACCCCCCCCTCCAGGTTTACAGGGTTGGTAAGTCTTCTCAAATACCTAGGCTTTTCCTCAACTAAGGGGTTTTGCTTTTTCCAGTTTTTGGGGTAGGGCCAAGGTAGTTTCTGCTGTACTTGAAGGTAGGAGAAAGATACAATTCCTTTACTGACTTCATTAATTTCTCTTTCTGGTCCAGTCTCTAGTGTGCCTTTTCAGCTGCGGGATCCAGAGAGAAAGTCCTTGTCTAATGAGGCATTACAGAGTTCTGTTATTACATGGTCTGCCAGAGTTGAGTTCTCAAATCAAATATACCTCCTTCTGATGGACCCCACTGCAGTCTCACTGTATGACGCATCCAATGCATCACAGGCACTTTTTAGTTAACTCCTGGATACCTGAAGGCCTGCACTACACAAGTCACGGATGCCCTTCTGGAAGCTTTTGTCTTGTATCCCCCTCTGCCTTAGCTTTACTTTCTTCCTGCACAGTAGGACTCTCGAAGCAGGCCATTTATTCAATAACAATGAACAAAGATGAGCTCTTTCACATTCAACAGAACGCTTCTTCAGACTTAATGACTTTACAGGAAACTCTCAATTAAGTACAGATAAATGTTCTGTTTTTACCAATCAATGACAGCATTTGATTAAGCAAATATTTCATAAAACCTAATATTAAACATATGCCTTCAGAATTAAATTATTAACCTAGAATCTGTCAATTGAACCTTATAGATAAAAACAATTATAAGTATTATGGGAAACCTGTGAAAAGTAGTCAAAAAAATTTATAGTGAAAGACACTAAAAGGAAATATAACAGCATTACTTAAATTGCTAAAAAGCAGCATGCATCTAAAACAAAAATAATATCTATATAAAAATATAAAAAATGTAACAATATTCAAACACAAACATTCTTTAAAAACAGTTGAATCACTAAAGAGGTTTAACGTTTTATCTCTATGAACAATAAATAGCAACATTTATTTGAAAAAATAAATAGCAATGTATACTTAGAGTTACAATAAAACACTATTTCTTACAAAAACATCACTATATGGAAAGTATCAAACATGCTTGCACCTCTAACCTAATGTATAAAAAACACTAAATAAAATTTATCTGTAACATCCTCGAGTATTTAATGAGCAAATGGGTGTGCAGCCAAGAAAAGTTTCAGGGAAACCTTACCTTTCAGCCTGTGGGCCTTATCCGCTTGTAACCTCATAATCCATTTACTCTCTTGCTTCTCAGTATAGTTTCTAACATTTCCTAATCTAATAGTCTTAACTCTACTGCAAGAAAAAAAAAACTTATGAGTTGCATCATTATTAATAACGTGCTTGGCTAACCCATTTTCATCTTCTTTATTAATGGCGTATGTGTTCCCTGACCCCTCTCTTAGGGTCATATTGGTTCTCCCAACATAAAAACGGGTACATTTCTGACATTTCGATAAGTATATCAAGTCCCATGACCTACAACCGGCGCAATTATCAAAAGTGTATAGATTACCTGTATCTGGATGAATAAAAATATCACTGGCCATATAGGAACTTTGACGACAGGTCCTACACGGAAAAGTTCCCTTCCTAACTGAACGCATTATCTCTCTCTTATTTCTATCATAACACAAAAGCCTTTTCAATGACTGTGTTCCTGTAGAAAAACCTGGGTGTCATGCCTACTACATTCGAAATTTTTTCATCTATAATCAGTATATTCCAATTCCTACTAATAATCTCACATATCTTTTTACTATTATTTGTAAAAGGAATAACTAAGCTATTCCTTGACATTGATGGACTACTATCTCTTCTTTCTTCATTGTTGCCACTATTGTTTCTCTTAAAAAAAGGTTTACCCTGTCCTCTCTTAGTAAGAGTGCTGTCAAATAATCTATTCACTTCCTCAGAACAATATTCTCTAGCTCTAAAATCCTGTTCAGGGGTTATGAGTTTCATGAAAAACAACATCTTGGCTGGTCAACCTAGAAGCTCTCAAAGCCGGACTCTGAACTATATTACGATATTTATGAGGGTGCATACTGCTGCGATGTAATAGATTATTCTTCCTGCAACTCTTCCTATACATCTCTGTATATATCTCATTGCCTATTTTGTGTAACACATCAAGAAACTCTATGGTCACAGGAGACCAGTTGCCCTTAAAAAAAAAAAACTCGTTGTACCATTGATGTATTCAATAAATTCAGTCAGCTTGTTTTCTGTTACCTCCCCAAACAATACTTGATGTAGCTACTATATTGTGAGTTTTCCAAAACATAAGTGCATTCCCAATACTCCATCACAAGATTGGCATATGAGCTGATGCAAGGAGTCCCCCATCGCCACATGTTTCATTCGCAGGTAATAAGATTCTATATAAGAAAATACATTATTGTTCAATATTAACTCTAACACCATAGTGCATCTCATGATCAAATCTCTAGGCATATCCTTCCCAACTAAAAACAGCCTCACATAATCAATCCCAATTATCATTGAGAATTGCTGTGAACAGAGAGCCTACATCTAACATAACTAATAAATATGTGGATATATCTTCAAAAATCACATATCTAGAAAGGGTTTCCAAAAATTGCTGGGTATCCCCAATACAGTCGGTTTGTTCTACTACTGGTCTAAGATGTTTCTCAGCATATATGGACATGGATTCAGTCAACCACCCTTTAACTCGAGATCATAGGTCTCATAGAGGGATCTAATAAATTTTTGTGTACTTTGGGTAAACCTCTGAAAGTGGGGACACACGGTATTTCTATCAAAAAATACCTATATAGGTCAACATCTGTAATATTAGATATTTAAAAAATTGTATTATCCAGTTGTGGCTGTTTAAAACGTGGCAAGTGTCATGTTCAGCTAAATGTCTTAACCATCCTTGTTTCATAAAAAATCACTATCTAAAACTACTACGGCTCCAACTTTAACGGCAGGCCTAGTGGTAATGCCGCTGTTAAACTATAATGCCTTAAGAGCTTCATTTTCAATACTATTTAAATTATAAAAATCAGGTCTGACTTGCCTTCTTTTGCATTCAAATGTATGTTAGCTCTGTCTCGCAAGCTCTTTCAAAAGCTTCAAGAAGTGGATGCATTTGGGGTACAAAGGTAGAAGGTTTCCTAAAAACATTCACTATATCATCGCTAAAACCACCATATAACATTTTAAGACCAACATTCCTAGTAAAGAATTTTGTCAACTATCAAGTCAGTCACACTTACACTTTTTGAGGGTATAAATGAGACACCTTTGTTTAAAAGCGATCTGTCCGATTCAGTTAAAACATGTTTAGAAATGTTTATAAGTAAGTCCGACTCACTGGTTTCAAAATCATCTTCTGAAACTCCAGTCTCCCTTCTGAGGATTTGCATTTCCTCATCCTCTGTTGGGTGGTCCACGGCTGCTTCTGTGCCATTCGAAATGGTAGAGGAAAAGGGCAAAATGCCGATGTACTCGCAGAGGTAGAAGCAATAATTTCTGCCAGTTTCTCTTTCTTCCTAATGTCTGGTGCAGGCTTAAAGGGTTTACCCTTTTCTTTAGCTGAAGACTGCTCTTTGTTAATCAGAGAATGATCCAAATGTAAACCGGCGTCTCTATCAGTGTTTTCCTGATTCACTGCTCCATTACGTGCTTGTTCCATCACTGAGGGAGTGGTGGGTGGAAGCACATCATCTGATTGGCTGCCTGAGGGGGGTTGAATTGGATCTCCACTCCTCATTGGTTCTCTCAGCCAAGAGAACACATTCTCCTTTTGAAAGTCTAAAAAGTCTCTCTCTAGTTTCTTCTTTTTGCCTTGCAACAATCTACTGTACAGTGCAAGATTAGTGCTCAATTCAGATACAAATCATTCATATCTTGTAAGGACATGAGTATTGAATCTTGAGACTAACTGCAGATATACAAATCTGCTATTTGAGCAATACATGATGACTGAAGATAGTTTAGCCGCTGAAGCCATATAATTGAGGCAAGAGTTGGCTATGCACATGTCCTTACAGGATATGAATGATTTTGAATCTGAATTGAGCACTAACCTTGCACTGTTAGACAATAAATTGTTGCAAGGCAAAAAGAAGAAACTAGAGAGACACTTTTTGGACTTTCAAAAGGGGAATGTGTTCTCTTGGCCGACAGAACCAATGAGGAGTGGAGATCCAATTCAACCCCTTCTCAGGCAGCCAATCAGGAGATGTGCTTCCACCCACCACTCCCTCGGTGATGGAACAAACCCGTAATGGAACAGTGAATCAGGAAAACAATAAGAGAGATGCCGGTTTACATTTGGATCATTCTCTCATTAACGAAGAGCAGTCTTCAGATAAAGAAAAGGGTAAATCCTTTAAGTCTGCACCAGACGTTAGTAAGAGAGAGATACTGGCAGAAGTAACTGCTTCTACCTCCATGAGTATGTCAGCATTTTGCCCTTTTCCTCTACCATTTCGAATGGCACAGAAGCACAGCCATGGAAGCCCCAATAGAGGATGAGGAAATGCAAATCCTCAGAAGATAGACTGGAGTTTCAGAAGATTTTGAAACTAGTGAGTTGGACTTAATCAATTTCAACTTTTTACATTGAAGCTGTAAACATTTC